>NW_020679526.1:0-5144 GCF_002925995.2 Terrapene triunguis | reverse complement strand
GGTAATTGGGCAGCTCCAGGGGGAAACGAGCCCATTTGGCTAACACCAGTGCTGACTAAAGCAAGACAATACCCTTCCATGTCTTAGGCTTGGTCTACACTTACCCCCCAAGTCGAAGTAAGGTACGCAAATTCAGCTACGTGAATAACATAGCTGAATTCGACATACCTTACTTCGAACTTACCGCGGTTCAGACGCGGTCCACACGCGGCAGGCAGGCTCCCCATCGACTCCGCGGTACTTCTCTCGTTGAGCTGGAGTACCGCAGTCGACGGGGATCACTTCCTGGTTTGATTTATCGCGTCCAGACCAGACGCGATAAATCGAACTCGGAACTTCGATCCCCAGCCGCCGAACTAGCGCGGCAGTGTAGACCAGCCCTTACATACCAACACTCCTGTTAATTCACCCCAGGACTGTATTAGGTTTTTTGTAGCTGCATCACGTTGTTGATTTGTATTCAATTTGTGATCCACTATAACCCCCAGATTCTTTTCAGCAGTACTACCACTGAGCTTGCTATTCCCTATTTTGTACTGTATTTGATTTTTTTTTCCTTCCTAAGTGAAGTTCTTTACTTGTATTTGTTAGATTTCATCTTGTTGAATTCAGACAAATTAGTCAACATCCTTTTGAATTCTAATCCTGTCCTCCAATGTGCTTGCAGCCCCTTCCAGCTTGGTGTCATCTGTACATTTTATAAGTATACTCTCCACTACATTATTCAAGTCATTAGTGAAACCAGACCCAGGATTGTCCCTTCTGAGACCCCACTACATACACCTTCCCAATTTGACAACAAATCTTTGATAACTACTCTGATTAGTCTTCAACCACTTGTACTATCTTATAGTAATTTTAACTAGACTATTTCCCTGATTTGTTCATGAGAATGTCATGTGGGACTATGTCAAAAGTCTTACTATAATCAAGGTATAATATCACCTACAGCTTCCCACACCATCCACTAGGCCAGTAGCCCTATCAAAGGGAGAAATTAGGTTGGCTTGCCATGATTTGGTCTTGATAACAAATCCATGCTGGCTATTCCTTATAACCCTATTATCTTCTAGTTGTTTTCAAACTGATTGCACAACAACTTGTTCCAGTATCTTTGCAGGTATCAAAGTTAGGCTGACTGGTCTATAATTCCCTGGATACTCTTTGTTCTTCCTTTTAAAGGTAGGTACTATGTTTGCCCTTCTTCAGTCCTCTAGGAGCTCATCTGTCCTCCATGAGTTCTCAAAAATAACTGCTAATGGTTCTGAAATTGCTTCAGCTAGTTCCCTAAGTACCCTGGGATGAATTTAATCATGCCTTGCTGACTTGAATACATCTAACGTGCCTAAATACTCTTTAACCTGTTCTTTCCCTATTTTTGGTTTGCCTTCCTTTCCCCATTGTATTGAGTATCTGGTCACCATTAACCTTTTCAGTGAAAACTGAAGCAAAATAGGTATTAAACACCTAAGACTTTTTTATGTCATCCGCTATCCTTCCCCATTAAGTAAAGGACCTACATCTTCATTTCTGTCTCTTACTCCCAACGTATCTAAGGACCTCTTCTTATTGCCTTTCTTGTTCCTTGCACTGTCCTTCAGTACATCCCACTTAACTTGCCACTAAATATTAACAATGGAAATCAGCTATATCTTTGGTTTCCATGAGATGGTGGCTTCTGTCTTTATTGATTGTGTTGCAGTAATACTAGGACTTTAGAAGATCAGATCATTGAATATGAGTCAATTTGGTTATTTAATGCCATTTACAAGAGTTTGTATAAGAATTCTTATTTAAACAGGACAAGTCAACTGGTTTCCATAAGGAAATCACAACCCATGTTATCAAGATATGAATGCTTACAAATTCTATTTCAAAGTGAAATGCTGGTCTGCAGTGTAGTGTATTCATATGTGTGAATATATTGATTTATGGCCTTGGTAATACAACCAGTATAATGCATACGCAGTGCCCTACTCTTCGTGACAGGAATATAAAAATATCAAGATGTGATTCTGCAGACAGCTCACTTTTTTCAAGAGGTTTTGTAGTTAGAGGCTGGTAAACAACATCTGATATCAGAAGCAACAAACAAGACTATAGGAGCACAAAGAAAGGCTTTTTCAAATCGTGATGTTTGGTCACTAAAGTTTAGAATCCTGATTTCTATCAGGTCTAAACATAAGAGAAGCACATGAAAAGGGCCATAGCCAAATGTCTTGATAAGATTTTCTCGTACCCTTAGCTATATTCAGGAATCCCACACAGCTGTTCAGTGATAAATTCTCCTATAATTCATATCAGAGTCTGCATCCTAATGCATATACATGAGTCTCTGTAAAAAATCAATTGCATTGCTTTGGGTCCTACACTTTATTATCCTCAATGTTATATACAATCCTGAAGTTCCTTGTGATAAATAAAAAAGATGTTGTATTTATGAGTGACAAGATATTGAAGGGGAAAACATTCCTCACCCCCATCTGATGGAACTAGTGTGTTTTTCATTCTTATGAAAGCATCTGCAATATTGACACTTGATTTATTTAGCATATCCAGGAAGGGAAGATGTGTGACAAAGAGATCCAAATATTGTAAACGTAACAGAATAGTTTTTAGCATTCTACAGCCCTCATTCAGGAAGGTATTTAAGCACACACTTAAGTCCATCCCTATTCAGCATTATACTTAAGCACATGACTAGTTTTAAGCACATTACGTCCTATGGGGAATTACACACATGCTTAAAATGCTGTACTGAAAAGAGATGCTTTCCTCAAGAGGGGCCTAAATGAGGAGGAAATCAGTAGGTAGAGTGAAAAAAGGCACAAAATTTTAACAGTGAAGGCAATTAACCCTTTGAACAACTTATGAGAGCCATGCTTGATTCTCCATCACTCAAAGTCTGTCTTTAAAGACTGGATATCTTTCTAAAAGGTATGCTGAAGGTGAAACAATAGTTATAGGCTTGATGCAGAAATTACTGGGTGAGAATCTCTGCCCTGTGTTTTGCAGAAGGTCAGACTAGATTATCTGATCCCTTGTGGCATTAAAAATCTATAGTCCCGAAAAAAATGTACTGTGAAAGAGTAGGAAGAGGAGGCTGAAGAAGATAATGATGGAAGCAACAAAGGGAAGGAGAGGCTTGTGAAGGGGACTAGCAGGGAGGAATAAGGTGGGGCCTAGGGGTTAAGCAGTGTGAGGGAAGTGAAAGTTACAACCCATGAAAATCCCAAGTGGACTAGGGAGGCTGAAGGTCCAAAGGCTGGCTCCCTGGGTTGGCTGCAGTTGTTTGCTCTTCAGCTTTCACTCTGTCATCTTCCGCAATACCTGTTATCTTCCCAAAAAGCTAAACAACCACTCTCTAGAAACATGTTAACTAAGTATTGCAGCAGCCATGGAAAAGGAAACCCACAAAAACTTCTTCACATTATTAGAAGTGGAGATCCAGCAGCTTCAATGGAACAGCAGCTAACATATTGGAAACATGAGACTGTCCCTTGAGGAGAACACAGTTTTTGTTCTTTAGCCTTGCCTTTGACATCTGGTGCTTCACACCAGGGTTTACACGAAAGTGAGTGAAAAGCAACATCACCTGATCTGGCTTTACTAAATTATAGTTGCTCTTCTAAGAAACAGAGAAGTCTCAATATTTTTATGATTCTCTCTCTAGACAGGACCAAAGTGATGAAGGAATTTGTAGAGGTGCTAGGCAAAGCGGAGAGGACAGGGAGGTACCAGAGACTTGGACACAGGCAGTCACACACAGTGGGTAGAGCAGGAATCAGTAACCAGGAGTCAGAGGCCAGAGTTGGACTCAGAAGTTAGTGTCGCTACCAGAAGTGAGGCTGGGAAAATGCAGGCACAGATGCTGCTGTGGCCATACACAAATACTCTGAGTGACCACTGAACTGCTGCTGGACTTAAGAGCTGGTCTGCTGACTCTTCCCACCAGTCAGATGGCATACCCAATCCTGCAGCCTACTACAGGCCAGCTGTGCTCATTAGCTGTAGACCCTGATTCCTGACAGGTATGCTACACGTGTCCTGAGATGTAAGTAGGTATGGCAATGGGCAGAGCCTTGTAAGGAAGAACAAGAAGATTAATTCTGAAGTTCAACACTATAGGGAGCCTATTAAATTATTCAAATTTGGGGGAGTCATGAGGTGCAAATCAGAAAACTGATTTTCAGCAGCTGTTTTTGAATGGAGTGGAGAGAGGTGAAGGTAATGTTGACTGTTAACTGCTCACATTAGCAACATGGTTGTGAAGGGGACAGCCCTGCCTCCTGATCTCCAGTTGCCACCATGCCTCTCCACATCCCGAAAATCACTGATTGTTAGAAAGCAGGCAGAAAATCCTGCCCCCACTGCCTGTACTTCCTCCACTGGAGGGTGGGATTGACACTCCAGAGGGAGTCAGTGCTGCTGCTGGGACTGGTAATTGGTTTCAGGCTACCTGTCCAGCTCTGAGCCAGATACCTTAGAAAAGAGGCCTGCACTGCCAAGAGGAGACCACACAGCAGAGGTGCAAGTTGCTGTCTACAAAGTCCTAGCAGGCCCAGATTCAGCCTTTGCTTTCCTGGTTATGAAACATTGATTGGAGGCCATAAATCATTCAGCTACACTTTAAGCAGATGCAGCGTGCCTGGTGCATGTACCTTTAGTAAGCTGAAAGCAAGGGAAAGCAGGCTAATGGCTTGCTTCAAGCATTCATGGCAGCCTACCAGTAATTAGCACTTATATAGCATTTTTAATCCTAATGCACAGCATCGACCATTGTAAATAAGTATCATTATCCCCACTTCACAGAGAGGTAAGACACTTAACCTCCCTGCAGCTCAATTTCCCCAAGGTTGGTCACTGAGCCAGTGTCTGAGCTGGGAATAGCTGCCACCACTAGCCCCATATCCAGTCCACTGGAACTATTCTCTTTAAATACTCTGAACATTTTTCACCCTTAAAAATGACAAGCTATATATAGGTTCTCTGGTAGAAGCTTAATTACATGAACTTCAAGTAACGGAAAATGGAAGTGCAAAAATGCCCTGCTTCAGCTTTTAAGGCAAAAAAATGTAACAGGTTTCTTTCTCCCACCAGTACCAGTTTACTCCTGCTGTCTCTTCAGTAAAAGAAGAAAGGAT
>NW_020679525.1:0-3893 GCF_002925995.2 Terrapene triunguis | reverse complement strand
GGCTTCATGAGCCATGGCATTAAGGGGTAGGCTGGGTCCCCAAGGATCACGATAGGCATTTCAACATCCCCAACGGTTATTTTCTGGTCTGGGAAGAAAGTCCCTTCCTCCAGCTTTCGAAACAGAAGAGACTGCCTGAAGACGCGAGCATCATGTACCCTTCCCGGCCAGCCCACGTTGATGTCGGTGAAACGTCCCTTGTGATCCACCAGGGCTTGCAGCAGCATTGAAAAGTACCCCTTGCGGTTTATGTACTCGGTGGCTTGGTGCTCCGGTGCCAAGATAGGGATATGGGTTCCGTCTATCGCCCCACCACAGTTTGGGAATCCCATTGCAGCAAAGCCATCCACTATGGTCTGCACGTTTCCCAGAGTCACTACCCTTGATATCACCAGGTCTCTCATTGCCCTGGCAACTTGGATCACAGCAGCCCCCACAGTAGATTTGCTCACTCCAAATTGATTCCCGACTGACCGGTAGCTGTCTGGCGTTGCAAGCTTCCACAGGGCTATCACCACTTGCTTCTCCACTGTGAGGGCTGCTCTCATCCTGGTATTCTGGCGCTTCAGGGCAGGGGAAAGCAAGTCACAAAGTTCCATGAAAGTGCCCTTACGCATGCGAAAGTTTCGCAGCCACTGGGAATCGTCCCACACCTGCAGCACGATGCGGTCCCACCAGTCTGTGCTTGTTTCCCGGGCCCAGAATCGGCGTTCCACGGCATCAACCTGCCCCAGGAACACCATGATTTCCACATTGCTGGGGCCTGTGCCTTGTGAGAGGTCTAGGTCCATGTTCATTTCCTCCTCACTCTCGTCGCCGCGCTCTAATCGCCACCTCCTCGTCTGGTTCCGGTTTTGCTTTGGCATGTCCTGGCTCTGCATATACTCCAGGACAATGCGCGTGGTGTTCATAGTGCTCATAATTGCCGCGGTGATCTGAGCGGGCTCCATGATCCCAGTGCTAGCTATGGCGTCTGGTCTGAAAAAAGGCGCGAAAGTAGTATCTGACGGACCAGGGGAAGAAGGGAGGGAGGGAGAGAGGGGCGAGTGACGACATGGCGTACAGGTACAGGGAATTAAAATCAAGAAAGGTGGCTTTGCATCAGGGAGAAACACAAACAACTGTCACACAGAATGCCCCCCCCCCAAAGATTGAACTCAAAAGCCAGGGTTTAGCAGGAGGGAGGGGGGAAGCAAATGAATACAGAATAAATCTATTTTTTACATCTTAAGACGACGGTGCAGCATGACTGATAGCCCTCGGCATTTTCTGGGTGCTTGGCAGACAATACTGGGCACTTGGCAGAAAATAGCATACTACGACTGATAACCATCATTGTCTGCCCAGGTGCCCATGATCGACAGCCACTGCAGTACGATGACGACGGATACCAATCATAATATACCATCTTCTACCAAAAGGCAAGGGGCTGGTGCAATGCAGCCCTACGGCTGCCAGCCCCACAGCTGCCCGCACCCAGATCGCCGATGAAGGCTACCAGTCATGCTGCACCGTCTACCGCCAAAAGGCAGTTAGCTGCTGCTGCTGTGTAGCAATGCAGTCCCAACTCTGCCGGCACCTAGATGACATATGGTGACGGTGAGCTGAGCTGAGCGGGCTCCATGCTTGCCATGGTATGTTGTCTGCACAGGTAACCCAGGTAAAAAGGCGCGAATCTATTGTCTGCCGTTGCTGTGACGTAGGGGGAGGGACCTGACGACATGTACCCAGAACCCCCCGCGGCACTGTTTTGCATCATCCGGGCATTGGGATCTCAACCCATAATTCCAATGGGCGGTGGAGACTGCGGGAACTGTGGGATAGCTACCCATAGTGCAATGCGCCGGAAGTCGACGCTAGCCTCGTTACTGTGGACGTGGTCCGCCGACGTTATGCACTTAGAGCATTTTATGTGGGGACACACACAATCGGCTGTATACAACCGATTTCTATAAAACCGGCTTCTATTAATTCGATCTAATGTCGTAGTGTAGACATACCCTCACAAAGTTCCAGGAAAGTTCCCTTACGCATGCGAAAGTTTCGCAGCCACTGTGATTCATCCCAGACCTGCAGCACTATGCGGTCCCACCAGTCTGTGCTTGTTTCCCGGGCCCAGAATCGCCGTTCCACAGCATCAACATTGCCACCATGATGTCCACGGCGCGGGGTCCCGTGCTTTGCGAGAGGTCTGTGCCCCTCTCAGACTTAATGTCCTCACCGCGCTGCCGTAGCCTCCTCGCCCGATTTCTCAGCATCTGCCTCTGAAAAAGGTGGATGATAAGGTGCGAGGTGTTGACAACGGCCATAACTGCAGCGATGATCGCAGCGGGGGGCTCCATGCTTGCAGTGCTGTGGCGTCCGCGCTGTCACTCACCAGAAAAGTGCGCGAACTGATTGCCCGCCAGCGCTTTCAGGGAGGGAGGGCGGGAGTGACGGTTGAATGATAACAGTTACCCAAAACCACCCTCGACACATTTTTTTCCCCAGCAGGCATTGGGGGCTCGACCCAGAATTCCAATGGGCAGCGGGGACTGCGGGAACTGTGGGATAGCTGCCCACAGTGCACCGCTTCCAATGTCGACGCTTGCCCCGTCAGTGTGGACTCACAAAGTCGAATTACTGTTCGTAGTGTGGATACACACGTTCGACTTTGTAATATCGGTTCCACTAATTCGATTTAAGTAAAATCGAACTACTCTCGTAGTGTAGACATACCCTGAGAACATATATCAATATATGACCTATGTTTTGGAGAATATGAAAAATGACAAATCTGGGACTCAATCCAGATAATTCCTTACTGGTTGCCTACTGCTTGCCAGCTATGATAGCACCCTTCCTTTATCTACTTATGAGACATTGCAACTTAATCCTCACATCATCTCTGAAGAAAGTGTTATTAGTATGCTCATACTGTAGATTGGGAAACAGAGGCACAGAGAATAGGGGTGATTTGCCTAAAGTCAGAGATGGCATCGCGTAAGCCAGATTCCATTCCAGAATTAGCATTCAAGGGTTCCTCGATCTAGATCTGCTTGGGAATTTTTTACCGAATTGTCCTCCCCTCCCCCTTAAGAAAATGCCAGTTCAGCAAAAGAGAAACTTTCTCAGGACCAGGATGGAATTTCTGGTCAAAACCAAAGAAAACAATATCCTAAAATAGCCAATACCATGGTGGTTAGGACATTTATCTGAGATGTGAGAAACTCAGGTTCAAGTCTAGTGCCCTAACCACCAGGCCAGTTTGGTTGGTTGGTCGGTTGGTCTCTCTCTCTCGAGAAGAGTCTTTGTTTCATTTTGATATGGAAACAAATTTGAAGCCTCGATTTTTTTCACAAAACAGAGTTCTTGTTTTCCAGCCAGCCCTACCTCCTTGCCAGGGAGAGAGATCTGAGCACAAGGAAGTCCTGAAATCTAGTCCCAGCTCTGACACTGGCTATCTATAGCTGTGGGCAAGTTCTTTGTGGCTCATTTTCCCCATCTCTCTAATAAGAACGATGATAAGTGAAGGGCATTAACCAAAATCCCAGACGCAAACACCTCCAAATCTTGGGAGGAAGCCTGAATCAAGATAGCAGCCTGGGCCCATCTCTACTACTGATAATACTTACCTACCGCACAGTTAGATCTAAACACAGATCATTAGACTGTTTACTTACCACCAATAATACTTTCATTCAAGCACCCCAAAGTGCTTTCTAAACACTAAATTATTATTAAACTGAAGAAGGAACATGTTAGACCAGAAGAATTCCTGGCATCCTTTCTGATAGTAGAGTACTGGCATACTGAGATTTTGCTGTTTTACTTCAGCAAAGCTTCCTTATTTTGTTCCATCTTTACTGCTGTGCTTAAGGAAAGTACAAGTTGCTATGGTGATATATATCTCC
>NW_020679524.1:0-4858 GCF_002925995.2 Terrapene triunguis | reverse complement strand
ATCGGGTGGCAGCTCCCAAGGGGGTTTCTGTGATCCAACCCGTCACATCCACAACCTCCCTAAGCAATTTATTCCAGTGCTTAACCACCGTGACAGTTAGGAAGTTTTTCCTAATGTCCAACCTAAAGCCATTTTCACAAGACAAAGACTCTGTTTGCCAGAAGCGGGGAATGGGCGACGGGGGATGGATCACTTGACGATTCCCTGTTCTGTTCATTCCCTCTGGGGCACCTGGCACTGGCCACTGTCAGAAGACAGGACACCGGGCTAGATGGACCTTTGGTCTGACCCAGTGTGGCTGTTCTTATGACCTCCACTGCAGCCACTAGGCTAGACTTTCTCCATCACTTACCTCCTTTGCCACCCAGCTTATACATTAAGGCAAAAGGTCATTTCATTTCAGCAGCCCATTTTCCAGGCCAGTGGCCCTTACACTTGCTACCAGGAAGCAGTGCCTGACACAGACAAAGAGTCAAAGAACCACAGTAACTGTAAGGTAAGCAACCGTTCTTTTCTTCTAAACCATTTCAAAGATCCAACATTCTCTGCTGGCTGAACGTCAGTCTACAGGCACACCTGTGTGACAGGAGTCTGAGACTCAGGGAGGCGGCAGCAAATGAAGAGGCTGTTGCAGAGACACTTCACAGAATTTGTTGCATCATTTCTCTTTGCAAAGTTAGGTGTGAACAGACAGCAACACTGGTTTTGACAGAACTAGCTTGCAGAACTGGGACACCTCTGTGCTAAGAGCGAAATGTTTGCTCTAAGGGAAGAAAACAAAGTCTCGAGTAACTAACAGAAGTAACAGTAGAGGATCATGGGATGGTGTGAATCTCCCAGGAGATATTCGTTCAGTTGAGAACCTGGAAACTGCTTAAAAGTTTTCATATCTCTACATCTCAGCCACAAGATACAGAACTTGTTTGTCACAATGCACAGGAAGGGAA
This sequence comes from Terrapene triunguis, assembly GCF_002925995.2. Classification (NCBI taxonomy): domain Eukaryota; kingdom Metazoa; phylum Chordata; order Testudines; family Emydidae; genus Terrapene; species Terrapene triunguis. Next base: position 3,911 of record NW_020679524.1, on the reverse strand, counting down.
CGGAGAAACCAAAGACTTCTGTCATTTAAGTGTGTGATCTGCATTTCCTCTGCACCCCTGCTTAACCTATTACATCTGAGCCCAAAGGTACAGAAAGTTTCTGTCCTATGCACAGTTGGGCCGGTGAGACGTTTCTCCTAATACATTCTCACAGTATTTCTACACTTGGCTAACCACAGATCTGTCCTACTAACCTAGATTGTATCTCCTTTCCGAAGGTAGAGGGTTAGGCAGAGTTCAGCTGCCCGGTAGCTGTTAGAGAATGAGCAGGCTGACCCAGAGGCGGATTGAGTAAACGGGCTTCTTTATTGCGGTACTTGTTCCCCTCGACCCAATTGTCGAGTAAACACTGAATTAGTTACAGCACACTCTTTTTATCTGAGTTAGTATGTAAATACCTACATTTACTACAACACCCCCCAAGTCCTTACTGAGTAATATGAACGCCCATACAATGAATATTAATAACTATATACTGAATATAATTATCCCTGCCCCTGTTTACTGTTTACAGCATTGAGCATATTCTACAGACAATTTTACCTTGAAGATACATTTTTTTTGCAGTAATTACAAATTCCCTTGATCAGCAATTCTCAGGGAAGGGAGGAAGGGGCCATGACCCCGATCTCATTTATATAGCTGGGAAAGGAAGGGGGGGGAGATAACACCTCTTTGCACAAAGGGGATCCTTTAAACAGCCACAGTCCTTATGCAGCTGCAACGCTTATCAATCCTTAACCAGCAGAAGGGAAGGGAGAGGGGTAACACTTTATCTATCAAGCGCAGAAACAGTGCATGCCCGTGTTTCTACTCCCTAATACCATGTCAGCACACCAGCAGTTTCCCAGGTCTCTACTTAACCCTTACATATACCAACAGTAGCGAGGGGCTTTTGCATAACATCATTGCTAGGGGAGCTGGAACCATGCGAGGATATTCCATCCAGTCCATTCCCAGGGCACTATGCAGAATTGTTTCCTGAACTATTTTATTTTGTTCCCTATATTTTCTAGTGCTCTTTTCCTCCACTGTTAAATGGACCCAAGGATGTGGTTTCCATCACTTCCCTTAGGAACTTGGCTATAGACTGCTAGTTTAAAAAGGGTAAATGGGATGATCCAAGTAATTGCGGTATAGACCTGGATTTGACACTGATTCCAGGCAAAACAGAACAGCAGTTATGGGACTCTGTAAAGAATGGAAACATGAAATGAAAACTTCTTAATTGTCAGGGTGGTTAAGCACTGGAATAAATTGCCTAGGGAGGTTGTGGAATCTCCATCACTGGAGATTTTTTAAGAGCAGGTTGGACAAAAAACAGTCAGGGATGATCTAGACGAGGGGTGGGCAAACCAGGAGAGGGCCACATCAGGGTTCTGAAACTGTATGGAGGGCCGGGTAGGGAAGGCTGTGCCTCCCCAAACAGGCTGGCCCCCTACTCTGGGTGTCAGGGTGGTTAAGCACCGGAATAAATTGCCTAGGGAGGTTGTGGAATCTCCATCATTGGAGATTTTTTAAGAGCAGGTTGGACAAACACCTGTCAGGGATGAACTAGACCGGGGTGGGCAAACTTTCCGAAACTGTATGGAGGGCCAGGTAGGGAGGGCTGTGCCTCCCCAAACAGGCTGGTCCCCGCCCCTTATCCGCCCCCTCCCACTTTCCGCCCCCTGACTGCCCCCCTCAGAACCCCCAACCCATCCAACCCTCCCGGCTCCTTGTCCCCTGACCGCCCCCTCCTGGGACCCTCGGGACTCCCCCGCCCATCCAACCCCCTCCCCCCTGCTCCCTGTCCCCTGATATGGACTTTTGTAAGGTATTTGTCTTAGTACTGCAGGCAATTCTGATTTTAAACTAGCACTGTACAAAATCAATGGCACATATTAAATGGGTTAAAATCTGGCTAACTGATAGATCTCAAAATGTAATTGTTGATAGTGGTAAATCATAAATGAGATGGGGTGTTTCTAGTGGAATCCTGCAGGGACCACGTTTTCAGCCCAACACTGTAAATTATTTTAATCAATGGTCTGGAAGAAAATACAATATCTTTACTGGTAAAGTTTGCAGATGACACAAACATTGGTGGGATGATAAACAACAAATAGCAAAGTCAGTGATACAGAGTTATATGAATCACTTGGTAAGCTTGGCATGATCAAATAATTCACAGTTTAACACAGTCAAATGCAAGGGTATATATCTAGACCAGGGGTTCTCAAGATACCTGTGTTTATGGAATGAGTGAGACCATTACTGGTTTTGTAAAGGGACCACGCAGTGCAAAAGAAACATACTTTACTTACAGTACCTCAGGCCGGGCCTGTGCTACTTGAACTACATAACAAATAGAGTGTGGAAAAACACCCAGCAACTAAACACCATCCAGGCCAGGGCCTTAAGATGCAGCCCCTATTCCCAGCTGGGAGTATCTGGGCAAAGTGCTCTCGTAGGACTCTTTCAGCCACTTGGATCCCATCCTGGATTCTGGTTTGAGACACCACTAGCAGGAGTCCTGCAGTTTCTGTGCTACGCCCAAGGGCTGGGCTCAGAGGGGATACGTCTGTTCCTGGAGGTGCTGGCAGAAGGTCTTTTCAGAGATCACTAAATGGTCCAAGATGGCAACTTAGATTTGTGGATAATTCTGCTCCGCTTCGGGATCCAGGCTACCATGGTTGACCTGGGCTGCCCCAATCAAATATGGAGCCACCAGGACCACCTAGTGTTCTGGCAGCCACTGCACTACTACCACTACCCATTCAAACATCTCAAGGAAGGCATCTGGGTCAACATTGGAACCCAGCTTCATTGGACCGGTATGGCTGAAGTCACCAGAGCTCCATCCATTGGCCTGCAGCAGAAGACCTAGTCATTGTGGGAGGTCACAAAAAGGCCACCATGTGGTGTATGAGCTGTTGTTGCTGGACAGACAGTTCCTGGGTCAGCTGCTGGATGGGCATTATTTGTAACAACTGCTGCTGCTGGAGTTGGGTGCGCGAGTGACAGTCCCTTCCACAGGTGGGATACCCACACGCACTAGCAGGGCTCTGAATCCGAGCAGCTGATCCTTTCCTCCTCTGACGCCAGTCATCACAAAGCTTGATCCAGTCTGTCTCAACTCCTCGCTCCATCTACAAGCTGACTCCGCCAACCAGAGCAGTATTCTGCACTCCTTCCCCAATCATCCACCGAGATTCCAAAGGATACTAAGCCATCTTTGCAAGCATCCCCAAGTCTGCGCAGTGATCTGCCTCTTTCTAGACCCTTCGTGAGCTTCAGAGACAGCACACTCTTCGAGATCCTGTAATGTGGCATTCGCTTGATATGTCCAAGCCACGTGAGCTTTTTCTTACTAACCAACGTTCCTGTGAATGAAATATCAGCACAATTTAACACTTCCACATTTGTCAGCCTCTCTTCCCATTTTATTCGAAGAATTTTACGCAAGCATCTGATATGAAAACTGTTTAGTCTTTTGGTATCTTTGGTGTAAGTCGTACATGTCTCTGAGCCATATAGAAGACTGGATAAAGCACATGTCTCACCAATACAGATTTTCACGTTAGTTGACAATTTGTTATTGTTCCAGGCTCCGTCTTGCAAAAGACCAAAGTTCCTGACTGCTTTGCCACTTGTACTAGTGTGCTCAGCATAATGATCTACATTGCTGTAACAGTAGAGCCACGGTAGCAAAATTGCTTGGCTTTAACATCTGGGACAGGGAGGTAAAGAACCCTAGAACAGGAAGCACAGAGGATAAAACGGGGGTAGTTTTGTGGATAAGTTTGGGAACATGTGTTATTGGGAATACTCAGGAGCCCTGGCCCTAGCTCATGGTAACGGTTTGACTCTGTACAGGCCTGATCCAAAGCCCATTGGAATCAATGAGAGTCTTTCCATTGGCTTCAGTG
>NW_020679523.1:0-3631 GCF_002925995.2 Terrapene triunguis | reverse complement strand
AACCCTGGACTGTTTCTGCAAACTCACATGTTATTAAAACACCTATACCAAAGGACTGTGTCTTCAGATAGGCTTGTCTTTTCAAGTGTTTATTCCTTTCCAAAACATAATATAACTTTTACTTGTGTTTGTTAAAAAGCAGGTGAAGAAGCAAACTCCTTCTCTATGATCCACTGACTCACAGATGCTGTTTTGCTAACAGGAGTTTTGCTGCAGCTTCACATTGTTTTTACTAAAAAAATAACCACCATTAGTTTAAAACGTAGGGGGAAACGTCTTAAAATTGCTAGGCACCAGTTCTGCAGAAAAGGCTTAACTAGACTGGGACCCAGAAGACCTGGTTTCCACTCCAGGCCATTGACCTGCTGGGGGATCTTGGGTAAGTCACTTCCTGCCCTGTACCTTAGTTTCCCCATCTGTGAAATGTGGATAATGATACTGACCTCCTTTGTAAAGTGTTTTGAGATCAGCTGATGAAAAGTACTATATAAAATCTAGGTATTATTATTATTAGGCACAGATGTCCCTTAAACTTTTATCTACAGAAATCCCTAAACTGTCCCAGGTTGTTGACTGCTGAAACACAAGTGCGTTTCCCTCTGGCTCAGTGGGGTGGGGAACCTGTCAGACCCCCACACTGTCACAGTCAGCCAGATCTCCTACCAACATGTCATTCTGAATTCTAGCCACTTCTGAGAGCTTTCTCCTGACAGCCTTCCCTAAGCTTCCCAAGCAGGCAAAGCGGCTTTCACTGCCACCTCATCTGCAGCAGATAGGCCACCCAGCTTATGATTTCATCGCAATGCTTCTGCACAAGAGCAAGGAAGGAGAGAGGAAGTGTAGATGCCTCTCGTTTGATCTGTCAGTCTTCACTACTCTCCAATTTGCTGTAGCCCAGTGCACATCGTCACGCAGGATGAGGCTTTTGTCTGTGCTGATGGAGATGTTGTTCGATGCTGGGAGCAGGTGGCTTAACTTCATTTATTTGAGATGGACCTGAAGCAAAATCACAGAGTCAGCCTCCTTTTATTCATATCTCTTTGTATTATGGAAGCCCCTAGGGGACTCTGGTTAAATGAGGGGCCCATTGTGCTAGATGCTGCACCTACACCATAGAAAGAGAGTCCCTATGTGGAGAAGGCCATGGGAGGGAGAAAAGAAGGCTTATCATCTCCATCTTAAATCCCCAGTGGCAACAAAAGAGGGGACCCACACCCAGGCAAGTGTTAAATGATGATCACCAGCCATTGACCAGCAGGGGAACTGTAAACAAGGGATTTAGAATTCAATAAGATACAGTCCTGCAAGCACCACACAATGGGGATTACTCAACTCTGACTCAGCAAGGCCCACCGGGACATGAATTGGGATCTCCTCTCTCCTCCCCCACCTGCACTGAAGGCAAGAGGAACGCTGGAAAAACAAAGACTTTGAACTGGGGAGATTGGTCTCAGGCTGAGCAGGGAATTCATCCTGTGTATTAAGAACTATAACCTGCCGGGGAGACCTCACCCACCTACAAGGGGGAAGGGACCTTACCCCCTGAGCCCCAACCCCACCGGCCACCTCCAATGCTGAGAATGAGCCAGGGAGACTTCACCCACCCACAAGGGGAAGGGACCCTTAAACCCCCTCCTACGGGACCTTACCCCCGGAGCCCCGAACCCACCCAACCTCACCGGCCACCGCCAACTCCGTGAGTGAGCCGGGGAGACCTCGCCCACCCTCAAAGGGGAAGGGACCCATATCCCCCCCACCCCCCCGAGCCCTGAACCGGCCCAACCCTCCGGCCACCGCTGATAACAAGAGTGAGCCGAGGGGACCTCGCCCACCCGCAATGGGGAAGGGGCCTATATACCCCCCCCGATGGGCCTTATACCCTAAACCCTGAACCCACCCAACCTCCCCGGCCACCGCCTATGCCAAGAGTGAGCCGGGGGGACCTCGCCCACCCGCAAGGGGGAAGGGACCTATTAACCCCCCCCGCTGGGCCTTTTTCCCCTGAACCCTGAACCCGCCCAACCTAACTGAATCCCACCACGTGAGGGTCGCCCCATCACCACTACCCAGCCCACCTACTTGTACCCATGACTATTTGTACCCCCTATGTGGATGATTGACCCTCACCGCTTACCAACTGTGCCTTGATCTAGCCCACCGCTTACCCCCCTCATTGGAGACATCACAGTCTATATTTACTATGTGTGCTGCCAACCCTGACATAACACCATCCTCCCCATACTCTGTATGTTCCCCCAATGACCGACAACTGACTCCTCAAATCTTTTGTACTGTTTATTTTTTAAATATTCTCTAATAAAATTTAAATCAGATGGGGCAAGAAAAGCTGCTTGATTCAAAACTTACTGGGTTTGATAACGTTTAGGATTTGGAATGCGTGTTTATTTTTATTTCTTAGGTAACTCTTTCTGACCTTTATGCCTACCACTTATCACTTAAAACCTATCTTTCTGTAGTTAATAAACTTATTTTAATGTTTTATCTTAACGAGGGAGTTTGTCTGAAGAGCTTGGGGAATCTGCTCAGATTACAGGCTGAGGCATGTCCACCACCCTTTGAAGGAATGGCGAACTAATTAATGAGCTTGCAGTGGGGCGGGGGAGAGTTACTGGTTTTTCCCTGGGTATGGTTCGTGAATGGCATAGAGAGCATTCATGCAATGCAGCTGGGTGTGTCCCTGCATGTTGCTCACTAAGTGATCACAGCGCTTGAAGGGGTTTGCTGCTTGTCACTAGCAAAGCATTGTGAGAGACAGCCCAGGTTGGAGAGTTAAGGGGGCACAGCGATCCCACATGCCCAAGCTGCACCCCAGGGGTTCATCACACCTATTCCCCTCCCAGCTCCCATCCCAATTTTTCACACTTGCTATCTGGTCACCCTAGTTCAGTAGGTAGGACAAAATTATGGGTCAGGTTCAGTTCTGGTTCAAAGTGGTTCTGTAGTTTCAGTTAGTTCTGGTCCCTCTCCTAGTGGTGCTGGAACATTTTTAATAGTGGGGGTGCAAAAAGCCAGCTCCCTTACCCCTGTCTGCACCCTGCCCCCCAGAGCTGGGGCTGGGAGCAGGGCTGTCTCTCCAGGAGTGGGGAACTGGACAGGGATAAGGGGGCTGAGTCTGGGGCCAGCAGCCAAGACTCCGGGCACAGGGCTGGCAGCTGGGACCTCCGGATGTGGGGCCGGAACCCTGCATGGGGGGCCAGGAGCAGAGGCCAGGTGCGGGGCTGGGAGCCAGGACCCCGCATATGGGGCAGGGAGCAGAGCCCCACGTAAAACCTGGGGGTGCTGCAGCATCACCGTACCCATAGTTCCTGACCACGAACTACCCTGAACCTCAGAGACATCAGGACATGGAGCTGGACTTTGCAGATGGCCCTTCTCTCTATAATAGGCCAAACCAAACTCCAGTGACTCTGCAGTAGTGTATACAATAGCAAGCATGGGATAAACACCTAGGCAGACAGATGGCAAGGAGTGCTGTCTACTAACAGCAAGCCGCAGTGCCTTTGTAGCCTAATTTTCCTATTAAAAAGATGAGATTAAAAATATACCCGTTATGTCAGATGGCATCCAGACTCTCTTCTTGGGTCCCCAAGTAACTGGCAGGGCTGCAAGT
>NW_020679522.1:0-2888 GCF_002925995.2 Terrapene triunguis | reverse complement strand
CTCCTCCCTGTGTGTGTGATTGGAAAATGGGTGGGGGACAGTCTAAGGATTCCCTTTCACCCCCTAAGGGTACCCCAGTTTATTTCATGTACGTACATTATGGTCCTAAAACCTGCAGGTATTTAAAAAATTGGAATCATTACACGCGTAAAAAATTCATCTAAACAATGCCCACTAGAAGGTACCTTCAATCTAAATAAGATCATACATCTCAGAGGAGCTTTTAATCACCAAAAAGCCTCTGACACACAATGGAAGCAATTTGTCTATTAAAAAAAGGAACGGGTTAATTTGAAATTCAGCTTGGTCCAAAAATAAAAAGAAAGTTAATCTGCGTTCAAGGTCAAGAATCAATGCAGACCAAGCTAAGTACAAAAAAAACTGCTTTCGGCCCCAGCTGGCTGTAAAAAAATATAGACATAGTCAAACCAAAGGCAATACAAGTTACAGTGCTAAAATTACATTTGCAAAGCTTAACTGTCCAGTAAGATCCAACAGTCTGCCTTTGCGACCCTGGAGCCGGCGCGGTTTGGGGACGCTAAAGAAGCCACAGGCAGCCGGCCTGGACTAAAATCACTAAAAAGACGCCCCAGAAGACCTCAGGGTGTAAAAGAACTGCCCTCCCAAGAAAGGAAGCAAGTTGGAAATTGCACAGCACCTTCTCTCAACGTTATACACAGACGTGGCCAGGCTGGACGTACGTGTGTGAGTATGAAAGTGTGCCCACTCTCAGCCGCAGTAAGTCTGAGAACCGGAGAGGGATTTAGCATTCCTCTCTCCACCCCGGTTGACCGGGAAGGGTGTCAGGTGGATCTACCCCAGTCGTAGCCGGACTGGGCAATAGAGAAGTTGGAGAAATAGGAAGAGTTGTGTACTTGATAACTAGAATTGAGCAATTAAGAGCATAGATCATGAACCAGGCAGCAACTCAAACCTATGCCCAGGGCAAGTTGCAAGCCTTGAGACAGGACTTCCAGGCAGAAAAGGAAGCACTAGCTAAGCAAGTACCGGTCCTTCAAAGACTTGTCAAAATTTAACCATTTGTGTTTGCATATGCTGTAAAAACAGTGTGTTTGCCACAAAAAAAAATTGAAATTAAATAGTTAAACGCCAATGGGCCATGCGTTTTGCCCAAGTGGCAAGCCTCACGAGGGAGGACTCAAGTAGCCTTGTAAGTAAAAATGTTTAAAAAAAAAGACCAGAAAGGGTGAAGGCTAGTTAAAAAGCCCACCCTCCTATCTAAATTGGTAGTGAAAAAGCCGGTGCCCATGAAAGGAACGGTTCAGTAAAAAAAGCAGGATCGGGCCCAGGCGGGCAGGCAACAAATACATTCTGGGCATAAGCTAGTGTCTTTCAGTCCTCTTTCTTTCCATTAATAACATCTAGATTTCTTGTATGTTACTTGCCTGCAATATACATGGTCTCACTTGATAACATGTTCCATACATGTAGACCATTATTCATCCTTTCATTTTAATAAGTTCAGAAGTAATACCTTTTTCAGCTTCTACTCCTTACAAAGTGTGCAAATGAGTGAAGCAGATATTCCTCATCTGTGTGTGTAAAGTGGACAGCATGTACAGACCCTCCTTCTTTGATGAAAGAGTGATCTTTGATGAAATGATGAATGGCTTTTGACTACTCTGAATGAAATAGTTTTGCCTAGAAACTCTGTTTACTCTTAGTTTACTAATCCTGTACATCTTATTCTCTGGGTGCCCCTAATGCAAGTCTCTTCAGATTCTGAACACTCTTTCAAACATTTTCATCCCTGCTAGTTTAAAACTGAGGTAAGCCTAAGTGTGCTGGAAGCGAAATCTAAATACTGAAGATTGATTCTGACATCAGATACCTTAAAAGATGCTAATGAAAATAGCTGGCTAGTGAACACTCTGTGCAACTGGCTAATGTTCATTGCATTCTTCCTTTTTTGGGTGAAGCAGAAACACCAAGGCTCAGTGAGACAACGTAGTTTCCTGATTTAGAAACATGAAATACCTTCTGGATAAGTCAAGTGTTTTCCATGTTTGTTGAGGAGAAGGCTGAACTCTCTTTAAGGAGCCTCACACCCACTCTGGTTTCAGACTGCAATATCCTCATAGATAAGAGTTAAAACAGCAAGGGGTTTCTTTCTGGCCTGCCTGTCTGGGGCCATAGTCAGAATACAACGTACTCAGTGTGACTGCATTAGCAACTGCATTTGGGAAGGAAGTAGCCAGAAAGTGAGGAAGAAAGTATAAATGAGCGGAACCCATCTTTGCCTGCTTATTTCTAATCTTTTTCATTTTAAAAGGGTCATTCTCAGCTAGGACACCTATTATGACATATTTACAGCTGAGATAAATAGCTCATACACTTACCTCCCACAGCTCCCCAGTTCTAAACAAATATAAAATGTGCACTGAATTTAATCAGGGCGTTAGCAAAAATAATGACAGAAATAAACCCCATCACCTTGTGAACATGTCACAGTTGCAGGACTACCTCTCTGATCTCTCTAGGGTGGGTCTAGACAGCAATAAAAAGCCTCAGCACCAAGTCTCAGAGCTTGAGTCAGTTGACTCAGACTCAAGGGGCTATAAAATCGCAGTGTAGATATTAGGGCTTAGGCTGGAGCCTGGGCTAGGAAAACCAGTGAGAGGGATGGGTCTCAGAGGGTGGTCTCCAACAGAGCCCGAACATCTACACTTCAATTTTATAACCCCACAGCGTGAGCTCCAACGGCCCGCATCAATAGACCTGAGTCAGCCTTGGCTGTGCTGCAGGTCTTTTATTGCAGTGTACACATACCCTCTGAGCATGGGCCTCAGGAGTCAGGCCTCCTGCCTTTACCTCTCCTGAGGTGGAACCATGCACTTCTCCCACTCTTAGGCTCTGGGCTAAAGTGA
>NW_020679521.1:0-6724 GCF_002925995.2 Terrapene triunguis | reverse complement strand
CCTCCCCCCCCCCCCCACACCGGCTCTGAAGTGTCCATGGTGGTGCTCGGAGTGGAGGTGGGGTTAACCCCAAGTATCGCATCCAGCTCTTTGTAGAATCGGCAGGTCGCGGGGGGAGCACCCGAGCAGCCGTTTGCGTTGCAGGCTTTGCAGTAGGCACTCCGCAGCTCCTTCACTTTAATCCTGCACTGCAGGGTGTCCCGGTCATGGCCCCTTTCCATCATGTCCTTTGATACCTTCCCGAAGGTATCATAATTCCTACGGCTGGAGCGCAGCTGGGACTGGACAGCTTCCTCCCCCCAAACACTGATGAGGTCCAGCAACTCGCCATTGCTCCATGCTGGGGCTCGCTTGGCGCGTGGAGGCATGGTCATCTGGAAAGATTCGCTGATAGCACTCCACGCCACGCCGGGCTGAGCAAACAGGAAGGGGATTTTTAAAATTCCCAGGGAATGTAAAGGGTGGGTCACATGGTTGGTTACCTGAGGCCAGGGCAGTAGAGTTTGAATTGATGACCAGAGTGGCTAGAACAGGCATTGTGGGATACTGCCGAATAATTCTGGAGGCCATTCACAGCGCATTGGGCGGCCACACTGGCACCGCAGCGCTGCAGCGGCAGCGCAATACTCGCTATTCCTCTCAGGGAGGTGGAGTATATGCAGCGCTGCAACCACGGAGATACAGCGCTGCAAATGCCTTGCCAGTGTGGACGGGGAGTGAGTTACAGCGCTGGGGGCGGCTTTACAGCGCTGTAACTCGCAAGTGTAGCCAAGGCCTTAGCCTGTGCTGATTGAGGGCATCAAGAGAGAGGGTGGGGACAGGTGTTTTGCTTGATGGTCTGCCTGAGTCACAAGTACTATTTGTACTTGCCCCTCTCCACTGTTTAAAGACAGAGCTGATTAGTCTCCATAGATAGTCTTTTGTTTTGTTAAGTGACCACTACAGCTGAAATCACTGATAATCAGGTCTAAGTGCTTAGACCTGCTGTGGGACAGTGCTTCTGTGGAAGAGAGGGCCCAGCCTGCACTAGCAGTGAGGTTCCCCCACTGAGAGCTCAGCTGAAATCACTGAGAGCTGAGTGGAACCTCAAGAGACCAACTCGCAGAGGTCACAGTGGCAGGTGGCAGCCGAAGGTGACGGCGCAGCGCCATTGGCAACAGAGCGATGGAATGAACGGTGGCACAACGAACAACAGTGGCCAGAGTGAACAGTGAGCAGCTGGAGGAACGAGCAAAGTGCCTTCTTGTCCCCCACCTGGGAGGTTAACTCATGTGAAAGCACCTCTGAATTCTGAGTCTCTACAGACTAAGGACAACACCGGTGAGTGTTAATGAGGCTTTTAAGAATGCTGGAGACACAACTCAGTTCATGCGAACAAACAGGGCTATGGCATCATACTTTCTATTTAAGCAAGAGTTACCACACACTACAAACTGGAGGCCAATGTTAAGTGCTTTGTCACTTGTTCATCCTGAAGTTGAACACTGGTTCTGAACAAGACCAGCAAATGCTCACTATCTTTCTGCAAGAAACTCAACTGACTGGCTAGAAGCATGCAGTGCAACAGTGAAAGACTCAACAGTTGAAAAAGTGAAGAACTCTCTCACCACATTCAAAAAATTTGCATACATGGCTGATGAATGCACCGATGAGCATCAAGTATTAAGTTATTGTGTACGTTATCTTGATGTCAGGAGTAGGCCAGTAGATGCATTTCTAGATGTTCAAGTTATAGAAGACACATCGGCTGCAGCTGTGACAACCCACCTCTTAGAAGAGTTAAATGCTTGTCAATTGGACCCCAAACAGATGGCTGCTTGTGCATTTGATGGAGCTGCAAACTTCTCTGGAAGACATGGTGGAGTACAAGCTTTGCTCAGAGAAAAGTGTAACCCTAATCTCTCCTATACACACTGCAGAGGCCATCTACTCCAACTAGCACTAGTACGAGCTGCATAATCTTCAAAAGACATTAAAAAAGTTATAAATTTAATGTCTTCATTATATTCTTTTTTCAGCAAGAGTCCAAAAAGACTGAATATCTTGGAAAATATAGAAGATACACTGGGACTGAAGTTCAAATTAGTCCAACCTGGGAAAACCCGCTGGCTTTCTCATGAGCGATCCTTGGCTGCTGTCTTAAAATTACTCCATCCATTATTACTGTCTTTGAAAAGTATCTACCAAGATGGGATGGATCTAAGTAGTGACGCTGGTGGATTACTTTTGCTACTACGTTCAGAGAAGACTATTGCCATTCTCTCTCTCATAAGTCTACTGTTGAAACCACTTGGATCATTAAACAATGCCATCCAGGCATCTGCTACAACAGTAGTAGATCTTTGTCCAGCAATAGAAGCTACATTTGGATCAATCAGAGAGCTATCCATTGAAAAAGTACTGGAAGAAGAAAATACTTCAGTCCAGAAGTTGACTAATGAAGGCATTTATATTGAATCCTTAAGTGAAGAAGACAAGAAGTGTTTGTTAAGACAACTGAAAAAGTACACAGACTTGATTCTTAAAAATCTACAACAGCGACTTCTAGATTCTACTCAACCTCTACGTAGCTTTTACAAATGCCTGTCCTATAAAACACCAACAGTTGAGTGGAGTGAGGCACTACCAGCAATGGGGCTGCCATGTGATCAGGACAGAATAGAGAATTTGAACACAGAGTGGAATATCATACGACGAATGAATGAAGATTTGACTTCAACTTCTTTTTTATCATCACTAGTGGTTCGACCCGATCTTCGTGTTCTGTTTCCTGGGATGAAAGATGTAGGAATTCATCTCTTCCTACTCCCAGTCACAACAGCTACAGTTGAGCGTTCTTTTTCATCATTGAATAGAATTTTGTGTTCTGAAAGAAGTCGCCTTCTGCCTGATTATGTGAATGAACTAATGAGCATATCAATTGAAGGAACGGAAGTACCGGACACACGAGAAGCTGTCACGGAGTCCCTGGGCGATGCTCTGGAACTGCTCCCGACAAAGCCAGTCAGGACTCTGGTGAAGTCTCCTCTCTGTGAGCAGACTGTCTTCAGGGCAAGAAGCTCACACAGCTTCCACCTTCCGGGGTCTGACCTTGGAGCATTCAGCATCCTCTGCCCCTCCGTGCGCTTCCCACAGTGAGTCTGCCCAGGCGGGATCCTGGGGAAGCCAGAGGGTCCTGCACCCCCACTTCGCAGTCAGACGTGACTCTCAGCCAGCCAGTAAAACAGAGGTTTATTAGATGACAGGAACACGGTCTAAAACAGAGCTTGTAGGTACAGAGAACAGGACCCCTCAGCTGGGTCCATCCTGGGGGGGGCAGCGAGCCAGACACCCACGTCTGCACTCACCCCTCGTCCCCAGCTAGCTCCAAACTAACTCCCCCTCCAGCCCCTCCTCCTCTGGGCTTTGTTCCTTTCTCGAGCCAGGAGGTCACCGGATCTCTTTGTTCTCCGACATCTTTAGCTATCTCCTTGCGGGGGGAAGGACCCCGGCCATTAGTTACCAGGAGATAGAGTGTCGGCCATTTATGTGCACTGGCCCTTTGCTCTGCAACAATCTCACCCCCTAGAGACTTAAGAAATGTATAGGGGAAACTGGGGCACCCACACAGTATTCAGAGGAAACATTAAGAATAGCCCCACTTCGTCACAGAAGCCACCAAAGAGGAACCCATTGCATTCAAGAAGTTCATTAACAGAGTTGTGCAAAATTATAACAAGAAACCAAGAAGGATGTAGACGTAGTGCTTCATAGAAGTCTTGAGTAGCCAACTTTAATTTGTGTGATGATTTTAAAACATGACTTAAATCTAATAAAATGGTCACGAAACATTTTTCAGTTTTTACTATGGTGCCATACAGCCCACCTTCACCCTCACAGTCTCACCCCTCGTCGGCCCTGACACACACAACCCTGTAAATTCGAACACCTCCCCCCCAATTTCAATTCCTGGGGAAACCACTGGGCGGCGCAGGGGGTGGGCTTGCGGTGGTGATAGTGCATAAGTAAATTCCCCTCCCCCCCAACCCCTCTCCGTTCCAATGCTGCTAGCCGTGGCCCAAGGAGTGCCGACCTTTGCCACCCAAAACACCGGCATGTCTGGGAAACTGAAGGAGCAGAAAAGCACAAGGGGGCGGGATCACATGCACTATTGTTTGCAGTCCGAGCCATCACAATGGAAACTGCTACCGTCTCCCTAGCTGATATCACTCTCCGGAATGTTATCCCCTTACTAACATTCAGTGGGGGTGTTTTGGCTGGCTAGCTCCCAGGACCAAAAGGGGAAGGGTCGATGGGAAATCAGGAGCCTGAGACTGACAGTCCCCAGGGGCAATGGGGAGAGGCCAATGCTCCAGGTCAGCCTGATTGACAGGACGGGCAGGCTAATCAAGGAGGCAGGAGGCCGGGGGGGTCCCGTCCTCCATGTGAGCTGGAATGGCCTGGGTCAGACAGAGTGGGGCCGAGCTAAGGAGAGAGCAGGGGCCATACTAAGCTGCTGGGAGCAGAACTGCAGCCCCAAAGCCAGAGCACAGCCCAGAGAGAGCAGACTTGTCCTGGGGGCAGAGCTGCAGCAACCTGAGCCAGAGGGGCCAGAGAAACAGCCCAGGGAGCTGGAGGCAGTGGGCCCAGCACAGGGAGACGCCTCAGCCAAGAGGCTGTGCAGGCCAGACTTGGAGGGGGATCGTAACCCTGACGGGGCGGGGGCGACACTGAGAAGAAGGGTCCTGCCACCTAGAGCCTGAGAGCGTGTGGCCACCGCCAGAGCAAGTGTCCAACCCGCAGCATCCCTGCATCACAGCCAGGGCCTGAGAAGGAGGCCTGGGACCTACAAGAAACAGACTGTGAACTGCCCTGACGTTCCAGAGACACTGTTTGTGATGTTCCCTGCCACAGAGCGGGGTGATGTTTCCTTCAACCTTTTCCATTTTTCCTTATTCCTTTTTAAACTAATTGTTAATTAAATAAACGGTTGCTTTAAATCGTATGTAATAATCAGTGGGTCAGGAAAGCATCTAGTGCAGAGAGAGTACCCAGAATGGGGACACCCTAGCCCCTGACCTAGGTGACCACAGCAAGGTTGGGGGTCGAGCCCCCCTGGAATCCTAGGCCCAGCCTTGTTGGGGTTACGAGGACTCTGCCAGACAGGAGAGTGCAAGGGGAGTCCTCGAGGGCAGGGAGGCCTCTGGGTAAAGGAAGTGGGAGCGAGGACTCAGATCCTTCCGCGAGCCCATTTCACCAGGGTAGTGCAGAAGCCAGGAAAGTTCCCCACAATAGCGGGACCATTCCCCCGCTTACATGATGGTAACAGAGGTGGCAAGGGAACAGATGCTGCAAACGTCTGGGCACAGACCAGCTCCTCGTGCTGTTATGCTGTGTACTGCGATGATGCCAGCAGAATTAATACTGGAGTTGCGTCGGAAAGTGTCTTATCGCGGTGGAAAAAATAAGGCAGCTCTCCCCGAAACCTTCTGCAACAGATTGCAGAGTGCCTCCATTAAACTTTTGTGGGTGTCTCTATGGAGGATTTCTGGGCCATCTCTCTGCACATAAACAGAATTTTCTGTGGAGCACCGTCTACGTAGCTGGTGTGGGCACTGGGAAGCAGATAGCCACTGTACCTCCTGATTTTTTAAAAATTCAACATAGAGTATTAGAACATGTGACCTCCCCCCAAGTATTAATTGGAAGTGCATACTCACCAGAGGTGCCTTTCCTGGCATCATGCTCGGCCACGATGCTGTTCTGTGACTGGCTGGACTGCTCCTGGGTTTCAAACAGCTCCTGGCTCTCCAGGAGAATGGATCCCCCACTCACCTGTCTCCCATTCTCCTCTTCCTCATCCAAGAGCTCCTCCTCAGTGTTGCCTGCGGTGGCTCGGGACTCCAACTCCTCATAGGTATCCATGTTGCTCTTGGGGGTTGTTGTGAGGTCATCACTGAAGCTCATTGTAGAAGTGGCATGTCTGCAGTAAGGAACCAGAACAACTGTTCACCTCCCTGGTCTTCTGGTATGCCCGCCAAAGCTATTTGATTTTCATGTGGCACTGCTGAGTGTCCCTGGTGTAGCCCTTGTCCCCCGTGTCCCATGCGATCTTTTCATAGATGTCTACATTACTACGGCTGGATTAGAGCTGTGCCTGTACAGGCTCTTCTCCCCACAGACCAGTAAGATCCACCACCTCCTCTGTATTCCAGGCTGAAGCATTTTTGGGACGTTGCGTGTGTTTGAAACCCAGCCTTTACTCTGAGCAGGATTTGAACCTGCACAGGGAAACCCCACGGGATTTCAAGTCCAATACCTTAACCACTCAGTCATCATGGCTGCATATTGAGATGTTGAGTTGCCATGATCAGCCGTGCTGGTGAGCACTCCACGCTGAACAAACAGGAAAGGGGAATTCAAATGTTCCCGGGGCTTTAACAGGGGAGGGGCTGTTTCCTGTGTACCTGGCTGCTGAGCAGCGGAGTTGAAAACGTCCACCAGAGCGGTCACAGCGGCGCATTATGGGACACCTCCTGGAGGCCAGTAAAGTCATAAGCAACGCACTATCTACACTGCCGCTTCGTCAACCTAACAACTTTGATTTAAGAGCTATGCCTCTCGCAAAGGTGGAGTAATTAAGTCGACGTAGCAGATGAGTTACGTTAGCAGAATGGACACAGCGTGGACACAGACACTATTAGGGTCAACGTAAGCTGCCTTACGTCGACCTAACTGTCTAATG
>NW_020679520.1:0-1910 GCF_002925995.2 Terrapene triunguis | reverse complement strand
CATAGAGTTTAAAATCATCAAATTTTGGTGTAGACCCATTTATAAGCTGACCCCCGCTCTTTGATGCATCATATTTTTACCAAGGCTTATGAACGAGTATATACGGTAACTAAATTTGAGATTGAACTCCTTGGGGGAGAATTGTATGTCCCCTGCTCTGTTTTACCTGCATTCTGCCACATATTTCATGTTATAGCAGTCTCGGATGATGACTCAGCACATGTTGTTCATTTTAAGAACAGATTTTACAAAATGCAAAGAAGGTACCAATGTGAGATTTCTAAAGATAGCTACAGCACTCAACCCAAGGTTAGAGAATCTGAAGTGCCTTCCAAAATCTGAGAGGGACGAGGTGTGGAGCATGCTTTCAGAAGTCTTAAAAGGGCAACACTCTGATGCGGAAACTACAGAACTCGAACCACCAAAAAAGAAAATCAACCTTCTGCTGGTGGCATATGACTCAGATGATGAAAATGAACATGTGTCGGTCCACTCTGCTTTGGATCATTATCAAGCAGAACCCGTCATCAGCATGGACACATGTCCTCTGGAATGTTGATTAAAGCATGAAGGGACATATGAAACTTTAGCCATCTGACATATAAATATCTTGTGACGCTGGCTACAACAGTGCCTGCGAATGCCTGTTCTCACTTTCAGGTGACATTATAAACAAGAAGCGGGCAGCATTATCTCCTGCAAATTGTAAGCAAACTTTTTTGTCTGAGCGATTGGCTGAAGTAGGACTAAGTGGACTTGTAGGCTCTAAAGTTTTACATTGTTTTATTTTTGAATGCAGTTATTTTTGTACATAATGCTACATTTGTAAGTTCAACTTTCATGATAAAGAGATTGCACTACAGTACTTCTGTTAGGTGAATTGAAAAATACTATTTCTTTTGTTTTTTACAATGTAAATATTTGAAATAAAAATAAGATATAAAGTGAGCACTGTATACTTTGTATTCTGTGTTGTAATTGAAATCAATATATTTGAAAATGTAGAAAACATCCAAAAATATTTAAATAAATGGTATTCTATTATTGTTTAACAGCACAATTAATCACAATTAATTTTTTAATTGTGCGATTAATCACGATTAAGTTTTTTAATTCCTTGACAGCCCAAGAAGATATGCATTTTGCAGGTCGAGGGCTGCAAACCAATCCCCTCTTTCCAGTGCTGGAATGATTGTTGCTAAAGTAACCATCCTGAATTGTTGTGTTTTGATGAACTTGTTTAGCTTCCTGAGATTGGGAATGGATCTCCATCCCCCAGACTTTTTCTGGGTTAAAAAATAATGGGAATAGAAACCCTTTCCTCTGTGTTGTAGCAGCACTGGTTCAACCACACTAAGTTGTAGAAGGTGGTCTATTTCCAGTCTCAGGAGGAGCTCCTGAGAGGGGTCCCTGAAGAGGGATGGGTAAGGAGGGTGGGTAGGGGGAACGGAGAGGAACTGGAAGGAGTATCCAGTTTTGATTATTTCCAGTACCCATTTGTCAGAAGTGATGATTTACCAGGGTAGAATGGTATTAGATGGTTAGCCTTCATCACCCATGTAGGGCTGTATGAATTGAATGTGCTCCCTTTTGAGCAGTGAAATGCACCCACCACTTTCCAAAAACTTGTAAATAGTTTCTGTAGTGGGGCGGACTGCCCCACTCCCTGAGAGTGTGGGCTGCAGCAGGCCAGTGCGCCTGCGCAGATGGGCAGCCAATCGGAGAAGGGCTTAGTGGGAGCCAATCAGGGCCCAGATTGGAGGCAGCCAATCAGGGCCCGGCTCATCCCTATAAAAAGGCTGCTCAGGGAGAGGAGAATCAGTCTGTCCCAGGCCTTCTAGAGGGGAAGGTCTGTCTCCAGAGCAGGGAGACTAGCACGAGGGACAGCGCAGGGCTGGGCAGGCCCGGGG
>NW_020679519.1:0-3884 GCF_002925995.2 Terrapene triunguis | reverse complement strand
CATACAGGGGTTGGGGTGCGGGGTGGCGCTTACCTGGGGGAGGGGGGAAGTTCCCCAGCTCCCAACAGCATGTCCCTGCAGCTCCTCCTAGGTGGAGAGGCCAGGGGGCTCTGCATGCTGCCCACGCCTACTGCCACTGCGGCTTCCATTGGCTGCAGTTCCCAGCCAATGGGAGCTGCAGCGCCAGTTACCCCTCCCCCTAGGAGCTGCAGGGATATGCCGGTGGGAGCTGGGTAGGGAGCCTGCCAGCCCCGCCAACCATCTCCCCTCCTCCCCACAGCACCAGCAGGGTTCCTGGACTGTGCACTGCCACCCACCCCCACCCAGCACCCATGATGCCCACCCTCCCCCTGCCGCAGAGCACCCGTGGCCCCCTGGCCCAAGTTTTAGTTAGGGGTATATAGTAAAAGTCATGGACAGGTCACGGGCTGTGAATTTTTGTTTACTGCCCATGACCTGTCCATGACTTTTACTAAAAAATCTGACTAAAACATAGCCTTATTTATATTTGATGTCCTAGAGATACAGTCACTAGACAAGTTACTGTGAGAAATAAGCTTATTGATTTAAGCAGAAAAGTTTTTCAGCATGCTTTTCACGTTGTTGAGCAAAATCTTTCATTTGAGGGAACTCTTCTTCACAAAAACAACTTGGCTTTTTGTGAGCCACCAACCCCAAAAGGAAGAAAGACAAACGGTAGGATTCAGAAGGGGGATACAGTTAGGTGTGTTGCAGCATCTAACTTTTAGGTGCCTGTCACAAAGTGGAATTCACAGCCATGAGTTAGGTGCCCAAGCTCCTTATACAATGCATGGGGATCAATAGGTTCCTAAAAAAAGGATTCACAGAAGCCAGCATGATGAGCAGGGAAATGCCTCAAGGAGAAGGGTATAGCCTAAAGCTCACCCCTCAAAGGAAGTTAGGTGCCTAACTGGGAAGAAGGGAGGCACCTCCTGTGACGGGTTGGATCACAGAAACCCCCTTGGGAGCTGCCACCTAATGTACCAAGACTACTTCTATTCCTGTTTTCCCTGCCAGCTCCGGACTCCAGCACCCTGTCTTGCTGAGCCAGACACACCTGTCTGCTCCAACACAGACCCAGGGTCTGAATTACTTGCCCCAAAGCTGCAGGTTTACCTGAAAACAGCTCACAGAAGTATGCTTGTCTTTAGCGCTCAGATACCCAACTCCCAATGGGATCTAAACCCAAATAAATCAGTTTTACCCTGCATAAAGCTTATGCAGAGTAAACTCATAAATTGTTCGCCCTCTATAACACTGATAGAGAGATATGCACAGTTGTTTACTCCCCCAGGTATTAATACATACTCTGAGTTAATTACTAAGTAAAAAGTGAGTGATTTTATTAAATACAGAAAGTAGGATTTAAGTGGTTCCAAGTAGTAACAGACAGAACAAAGTACGTCACCAAGCAAAATAAAATAAAATGCGCAAATCTATGTCTAATCAAACTAAATACAGAGAAGATCTTCACCAGTTCCAGAATGCTCCCTTTTACAGGCTAATCTCCTTTTAGCCTGGGTCCAGCAATCACTCACACCCCCTGTAGTTACTGTCCTTTGTTCCAGTTTCCTTCACGTATCCTGGGAGTGGGGTGGGGGTGGAGAGGCTCCTTCTTTAGCCAGCTCAAGACCAAAATGGAGGGGTCTCCCACGGGTTTAAATAGACTTTCTCCTGTGGGTAGAGACCCCCCTCCTCATTCCTATGCAAAGTCCAGCTCCAAAATCGAGTTCTGGAGTCACCCGGGCAAGTCACATGTCCATGCATGACTCTCAGTCTTTACAGGCCGAAGCCATTGTCCACATGGTATATTGTATGTGTCCAGTAAGACTTCTTATGTGGACTGGAGCATTCCAAGATGCATTGTTCCCCAAGTGCTTCCTGATCAGGTACTTAACCTTGCGAATTTCTTCCTAGAGAAACTGACCAAATGCCTCACAAAGCTTACTTAGAAACCAAGCAAATATACAGTCCATATTCTTAACCTCAAGTAGAAAATGATATATGTGTACAGATAGGTTGAATAGATATAGTAGACCATAACCTTTACGGAGATATGTTACATGGCACAGGCAGCACAAAACATATTCCAGTTATGTCATACATACATTTATAAACTCCCCCCCCCATAAAGCCTTATGGGGTACACTGTCACACCTCCCTCCATTCAGGATTCACAGCCATGAGCCACCTCCTGGAGTCTGGTACCTAAGCGAGGTCAGCCCTTTTTCAAGAAAAAAAACAAGGAGGTCGTGCCCTCGGCACCTAAGAGCCCAATAATTAGACTACTCCCTGAGGCTGTGGGAGACCAAGGTTCAAATCCCCACTCTGTCTGAGAGAAGCAAGGACATGAACTTGGGTTTCCCACATCTAAGGAGTGTGCCCTAACAACTGGGCTATTGGATATAAGAGGACATCACCTCTAGCTGGGTTTTGTGCAGAGCCTGATCCGATTGCTGTGCTCTAAATCAGCCTCTGAGCACAGACATCAGATCAGGCCCCTCAGGGCAAGGTAAGGGGGAATGCCAGCTTTGTGACTCAGGCATTATATAGGCACTAAGCTGCTTGGTGGTGTAGGGGCTTTTCACATGCCTACTGACAAACTGCTGAAAGTGGTAGTTAGGAGCATAAGTACAGGGCCGGCTCTAGGCACCAGCAAAACAAGCTGGTGCTTGGGGCGGCACATTTTTAGGGGCGGCATGGCCGGCGCCAGAATGCCGCCCCTAAAAATGTGCCCCGGCTGCCCTAGCTCACCTCCGCTGCTGCTGGCGCGTGAAACAGCTATTTCGCACGCCGCGGCTGCTCGGAGTCTCCCCCTCCCTCCCAGGCTCTCAAACCTGGGAGGGGGGGGAGACTCCGAGTGGCCGCAGTGCGGGCGCCGCTTCTCCCCCTCCCTCTTAGGCTTGAGAGCCTGGGGGGAGGAGGCAGGGCTGGGGATTTGGGGAAGGGGGGGAGTTGAGGCGGGGCGGAGGGGGGTAATTAAAAAATGTGGGGGGGGGCGGCCAAAATTGTTTTTGCTTTGGGCGGCATAAATGCTAGAGTCGGCCCTGCATAAGTACCCCTTTTATATTCCATCCACAATGTTCTCAAGAATATGCCTTTCAGTCAGAGACATGAAGACTGTTGCCTATATGTTTAAAGATAGGAAAATTACCTTGTTTACTTTTAAGAATATTTGGGATCCATTTATAGCCCAGCTAACAAAGTCACTGAACACTTTGACAATCTTGCCATTGCGCCACATACCCCCTTAATTTGCCTTTGTGTTCTTTAAGGTATATTGTATAGATTATTGTGAATATCAGTAAAGCTACAAATCACCAAATACATAAAGGTGACAGATATACAAATGGTTCATGAGATGAATGGAATACAATATGAAGATGCCATCACATCCCTCACAAACCCATTTTTTAACCTTTATGGGTTTGCTGATAGTAGTGATGGGTGAATCTCAAAAAGTTTGCTTCCAATAAGCAGCCAGAAGCTCCTATGCTCTTCCAGACATCTTGGATCTGCAACATCAAGCTCAAATTCTCAGAACAACTAACTTGCTCATTAGATTTTTATATATATATTGTGCTTTCAGAGAGGTATGCAATGCTGTGAGAAACTAATAGGGGAAACCACAGCTTTAAAAATAAATCAAAAAAGCAGATCACCAATCACAAATATTCTAGAATCACAGGCAAGATTTTGAGAAACCATTTAATACAAATGAAAGGAAAGAGCCAAAAAAGATATCTTAAGGCTAAATCATGCTGTCAGTGTTTTTTCAGCAGAACTCCCTTTTGAGAGCAGAGGGAAGTTCTGTTAAAAAATTGATGGTATGATATTGTCTTTGATAAAGGAATTAGAGGTAT
>NW_020679518.1:0-1865 GCF_002925995.2 Terrapene triunguis | reverse complement strand
AAAAAAAAAAAAAAAAAAAAAAAAAAAAAAAATCGAGCTGCGCCCTGTCTCAAGGTGCCGCCCCAAGCACATGCTTGGTCGGCTGGTGCCTGGAGCCGGCCCTGCCCACCACACCCCACTCCAGGGCCCGCCCCTTCTCTGCCCCAGGCCTTGTCCTCTCCCAGCTCACTGTGGGTGTCCCTCCTTTCCTTCCCCCCCTCCTCCCCACTTGGGCCCTCCGCCACTGCTCGACGGTCACTCCTCACTCCTCCCAGCTCGCCTTTCCTACCTTATTTTTCTCTGTCCAATCCCTCTCCTTTTGCAAATATTTCAATTGTTTATCCTTCTTTTTTGTATCTTTAATAAAAGGTTAAAGGGATTTTTCAATGGTGTGTTTGCCATGAGACAAAGCTGGCTGAGGTATCTGAAAACCAACCCCCAAACCTTGTTTAACACTGTTTAATGTTAGACAGTGACAAGGTCATGTTAACACCTTTGACTCTTTGGGCTCATTTATTCCATCTGTTGTTTGTATTCAACTATGACTGGAAATGAGTTTCCACATGTAGGGCTCAGGAGATGTGCCAGGGCACATTGGTGAAGTTTTTGGATATGGCGACAATAAAGGGGGCAGGTCTCTAAAGAGTATAGAAGACAAGGGAGCACAACAGCTCTGTAAAGTTGGCATTTGGGGGACACTTTGAGCCCCCCCCCCCCGTCTTGTCCATAGTCCTTTTTCTAGATGACCAAAAGCTGAGGCAGCTGACTTTAAGTGTGCTGAAAGTTCTTTGTCAATGTTAGTGTATTTGGTAACTGTGCTACCTATGCAGTAGAAGGACTTGTTGATGTTTAATTGGCAGCTGTTCAATTTTATTTCTGGTGGTAGTGGAAGTGATGGGTTTCTGCCAGGAGATGGTTGGTACAGGATTTCTGTTTTCTTTACATTAATACAGAGACCAAACAGGGATACAACACGGGCAAAGGAATTCAGCAAATGTTGCAGGTCATTCTCAGAAAGGGTGACAAACGCTGAGTCATCGGCATACAGTAGATCCTTTACTTCACTTTTCTGGGATTTGCTTTTGGCCTTGAATGAGCAGAGGTTTGGATATCTGCCATTGAATCATGTTGTTAGAGTGACATCTGTAGTGGTTGTACATGTGGTGACTTCTAGCACTCCAGCCAGGAACAAAGTAAATAATGTGGGGGCAAGGACACAGTCCTGTTTAACCCCATGGGCTACAGGAAAGGGATCAGATGAGTTGGCAGCCACTGATACATGAGTCTGTATGTTGGCATGGAAGCAGCATATAAGGTTGATTAGTTTGTCTGGGCCGCTAAACTTTGCAAGAAGGCACCAGACAGTGGAGTGTTTGACATAGTCGAATGCCTTACTAAGGTTGACAAAGGTAACATACAGGGACATTTCTTGTTCAGCAGCTTTCTCCTGTAACTGGCATAGGGGAAATATCACGTCGGCCATGCTGCGTGATGAATGAAAACCACACTGGGCTTTAGGGAGTACATTGTCTGCAATAACTTGAAACTTTTTCAGCAACAGCTTACCAAGGAGCCTACCAGTGATGGAGAAGAGCAAAATGCCACGATAATTGCCGCAGTCATGTCTGTCCCCTTTGCGCTTGCAGATTGCTATGATTTTGGCTACTTTGAAATCCTGGGGTAAAATCTCGTTTTCCCAGCAGAAATTATATGGGTCTAGCAAAGCTTTGTGAAGTGCAGGACCACCGTGTTTCAGCACATCAGCTGGGATTTTGTCAGCTCCAGCTGCCTTTCCATTTGTCATTTCCATAAGTGCATTCTTAGGGTATGTCTACACTGCGAAATTAGGTCGAATTTATAGAAGCCGGTTTTATAGATATCGGTTT
>NW_020679517.1:0-8426 GCF_002925995.2 Terrapene triunguis | reverse complement strand
CTCAACTAAAATTATGTATGCAGTTCAAGAAGTGAGCCGAGGACCTCATACTATGTAAACTTCCCCTCCTTCCTAATGCCATTTCTTGCTATTTCATGTCATGCCATGCCTAACCTTGATTGAAGGGATTGTGTCTTTTATCTGTCTGTAAAGCTTCATAAATGCCTACAACCCTGCATAAAAATCAAGAAGATGAATATGGACACAAGTCAATGAAAAAGTTTTCTAGTTGACTTGTATGTCATCCTGTTTTGGATCAGTTTAATCTGGGGGAATCCTGTTGTTCAGTGTACACACTTGAGTATAAGATCCTGTGCAATTTATGAAGCAATTCAGAAACAGTAGCACTTTGCACTTCATGTTGCTATCAGTTTCTAATTAAGTTGTCTAACTTACATAAATAAGTGTGTAACATGCACATTATTCGCAGTTGCAAACTCAATGGCCTAATAGCCAAGCAGCATTTTTTTTTTTTTTTAAACTTTTCTGCAGAATATCCCTAGCAGGAGTAGTGGATTGTGTCTGTTTCCTGAGGCTGCTGCACAGAATGCTTCCTTTACAATACAGCAGGATCAGCAGATTGACTCTAAGGCTACGTCTACACTATGGGGGGGATCGATTTCAGATAAGCAAATTCAGCTACGTGAATAGTGTAGCTGAATTCGACGTATCTGATCCGACTTACCCCGCTGTGAGGACGGCGGCAAATCGACCGCCGTGGCTCCCCCGTCGACGGCGCTTACTCCTACTTGGGCTGGTGGAGTACACGCGTCGATTCGGGGATCGATTATCGCGTCCCAATGAGACACGATAAATCGATCCCCGAGAGATCGATTTTCTACCGTCGATCCGGGCAGGTAGTGAAGACCAGCCCTAAGTGTTGGACCACACTGCTGTTTCTTCTGGTAGCAATGGGAAAGCACTATGACAGGAGCAGTTGCCAAAATGGGCTTCTACCAGCTGGTATTTAAATAATGTAAGGTTCTCAAGGAAAATCTGAGATTCTTATAATCTTAGGTGGGCTTTAGGTCTATGATTTAGGATAAAATTCCATTAAATCCTGATTGTCTTTGAAATATGATGGTGAGGTGAGGTCTATGAGCTCAGTGATTCAAAATTCTCTCATCCCAATTGCTCATTAATGCTTGTCAGTGTTCCAGGATGAAATTTTTTATTGACTTGGCCTCAGTTGTAAATTGAGATGTTTTGACATTTGTATCCTTTTATATCAACTCAGTCTCGAAGGAAGGTGTAAGAATTATGGAAAACTAAAGGTTGACCTCGGTGAAATAGGAGGAATGAACAACTCCCTAGTTTGTTCTTGCTTTGATCTGTGACTCATGACAGGAAAATACTATCAGTGCCTGAAAGTCAGAATAATGAGACTATGAGGTGAGGGGCAGCACACCAGAATTGTTGTGAAAAAACTGAACAACAAAAACTTCACATTTAACACACTACATTTCTTGAACTGTAATAAAAAAGTGAGACAAAATTAAAATTGAGTCAATCTTATACATGCAGTTTCTTTTAACGAGCCTGTTGAATTGCTTTGAGCCATGCAAGGGTCATTTTTGCAGTGAACAAACATTTCTAAGCATCATAAGGGCTTTGCATAATTTTTTCATATGTGATCTGTGCATACATATGAGTAAAAGCAGTTTACAAAAATTCAAGCTCTCTTTTTTTTACCCCCATATTCTCTAACAGAGTGTCTCCTCCTTTGCCTCTTTCTGTTCTCAGCCTTAATCTGCTTTCAGTAGCTTATCACTACCTTCTCTTGGAATCTCTTTTTTCCTTATACTTTCAGTACTACCGTTCTCTTCCTTCAGCAGTTCCTGTTTCCCTCTCCTGCTCTGTTAATGTCCCCAGGGTTCTGTCTTTGGTCCTACCCTCCTTGTCACGTAAAGTGCACATTAACCCTCAATGCTGACAGCTTCTGAATCTACCATTCCCTGTCTGTTTAGTGTTGTATCTTTGATGGTCTATCTCTTCTTGGATATCCAAATGCCAGTTCAAATTCCCACAAGCCCTCTCTCTCCATCCTCTATTTTTCTTCTCAGATCTTTCTCACTCTGATAATTTGAGTATTTTCTCTATTACCCAGACTCTCAACTATGGCTTATATTTGACTCCTCTCATTTTCTCCTTCCCCCCACATCCAGGATGTCACAAAATCCTGCCTTTTCTTAATTTACAACATTTCTATGAGCTGTTCTCCCTTCTTTGTTTCTACTTCTACATTTTTTTGCCCATAACTTGATCATCTTTTTTCTTCACTCCTATATTCCCCTTTCTGCCTGTTGCCTTGCTCCCCTATAGGACATCCAAAATGTTGCTGCTCAGCATCTTCTCCCACCTCCTCTCCAAGCATGTCATTATCCTTCCTCCTGTTCCAATCCTTCACTGGCTTCTCATCTTCTACATCAAGTTTAGACTTCTTATCCTGGCATTTAAAGCCCTTCAGTTTCACTTCTGTGAATTTTCTCTTTTCTCTCTGCTCTTCCTCAAGATTGGCTAAAACTACCCTCATTGTGTCATCCTTCTGCTCTGATTTAATCCGTCCATGTTGCCGCCTGTGCTTGGAACAGTCTCCCAATCTCTTCTTTCAGTCCCACCTTTCCAGTACACTTCTGTGAAGCCTTTTAGTTGCTTTATAAAATTAAAAATCTGCATTGCCTCAAGAATGAATCTTCATCTAGTGTAAACACAACAAGGAGTCTGGTGGCACCTTAAAGACTAACAGATTTATTTGGGCATAAGCTTTCGTGGGTAAAAACCTCACTTCTTCAGATGCATTTCATCTAGTGTATTATGTAGCTGAACTATTTCTATCTATCTTAGACCATAAACTGCCTGAAGGGAAAAGTGGTCCCTGCCTCATGCATTGTATAGTGCTGAGCACACTGATATTCAGTAAATATTACTTAGTAAAGCTGAGTGGAAAACAGAAACTAAAATAAAAAAACCCCAGAAAATTAAAAGTTAGTGACTAGGGAAATGTTTTTTATTAGTGTGGGTAGCAATTTACTATATGAGTATTTGTTTTCTTTCAGATCTTCTTGAGTTTTACAGTTTTTCTCTTAAAAGTCTTGATGATTTATAGGATTTACTGTGTTGTTACAGAACTAGCAGCTTGCTGAAAATGCAATGTCACTCTTTTTGTTTGTATAGTACATTCTGGCCCCCAGATCCCATCATAGTTATTTTTGAAGGAAAGCTAATGATCAAAGAGAAGTCATGATTTTGAATATACTGATATTATTTGGTTAAATTTAAACACACTTTACATGCAGAATTTTTCACAAAAATAACCCACAATGACTTTTTGGTTTTCATTATTTCTTATGTGAATTGAAATGTCGCCTATTGCATTTATCACTTCTCCAAAAATATGTCTATACATGTATGTACCTACAGTGCAGGTTTCTCAGAAAAACTGTAGTTGTAGTGCAAAGCTATAACTTTTGTTTCAAGCAGCAAAATAAATAATGCAACCAAAGAGGGCAGGGAGTGGCAGGGGACTGAAAGAGGAGAGATACTTTAGGTATAATTGAGAAATCTTAATGATACAAGACTTTAATGTGAGTTATGTTAAAGATTGTTCATACTGCTTATGTATGAAGAGCTGAAAAAGTAAATGAAAATTGTTACCAATTTGTTGCCACATTTAGTAAAGTTTGAACTTGGTAATCAAAGAGACCTGAGGATCAGTCAGCTTGATTGGATTTTTTAGATAATTAGTTAGCACATAACAGAGTAAGTTACCACAGTCTGTGAGAACCAATCTGGTGACAGGTAGCTTGCGCTCTTTGTCTGCTTCTAAATTTGGATGAGGGCTTAGCATGCTTATAGAGGAGCTAGGTAGAGTTTCATTTTCAGTATTTCCATATTTTTATTTTATAGACAGACATTATTTTCAGCACATTTTCCAATTAATTTCTAATTATACAATCAGATATGTTATTTAAACTTACATCTTTTTGGTCAATCTGTTATACCAATAGAATAAAAACCAGCAGGATCTTATTAAGAGGGATAAGGCAAAGATGCCACATTTATTGTAAATATAATGGTAAAGCAAAAGATAAAAGTAAACAACGTTGTTTGACTACTTATTCCTATCGCTACTTATTCCTTATACACACACATATATATAGATAGATTCATTTACACAATTATTCATTCAAGTTCTGTATAGGTGTTATAGTTACCAGCCTAGAAGTTGCTCATGCCAAGTTACTGGCCAGGTATCTTGGTCATGAGGATGGAGCCGAGTTTGTGTCATATGCACCTGATGCTCCTGAAGGTTGGCAGCAGAACCAGACACTCAAAGTCATCAGTCTTGAGAGTCCATTCTTATAGGAATTAATTCCTATGTTAGTCTATGGGAGCTGTTTCATTCTGCTGTTGCTGACTCAATCAGCAGATGGCACGTTCCTGGACACATTCCTGGTGGCTCCAAACTGTCCAAAGTTTGTGTTTCTCATCCTTCCAGGTGATGGGGTGGATCCCAGTTTACCTTCCGGGGGTTGTCTGGTCATCCACTTGACACATTCTTCGGCCGATGGATACTCCCTTTCTAGGCTGGCACCTCCCTAACCATTCATGTATATCAAGCATTCATCAGCATAAATTCCATATCTTAACCATATTTTAATTTACTGTCTCCACCACTTTCGGGGTGTGTGCTAATTCATTTGAGACTCCCGGCCCTTTAATCACAGAGGGTGGGGATCTGTCCTAGGAGCCCTTGCTATTACAATGAAGTGAAAGTCACTTAACGCTTTTAGGGTACGTCTACACTTACCGGAGGGTCCGGCGGCAGGCAATCGATGTTCTGGGATCGAGTTATCGCATCTGGTTTAGACCCGATAAATCGATCCCGGATCAATCCCGGAAGTGCTCGCCGTCGACGCCGGTACTCCAGCTCGGCGACAGGAGTACGCGGCATCGACAGGGGAGCCTTCCTGCCGCGTCTGGACCCGCGGTAAGTTCGGACTAAGGTACTTCGAATTCAGCTATGTTATTAACGTAGCTGAATTTGCGTACCTTAGTCCGAAGTGGGGGGGTAGTGTGGACCAGGCCTTAGTGTTTGTTTACATTGTATCAATTACTTCAAGAACAAAGTCAATTAACTTGTTTGTAAGTTTTACATAGTAATAAAGTATCTTTCACAGGATAGATACAATCAATGGTTTCTACAGACAGTAGCTTACAAGTTTTAACAGAAGACCCAAGAGATTTTTGTACTTGGTGAAACTGTTGGATTTTAAAGTGTGGGGGACAAATTATGAGGGGGTCACTGTCACTTGGGGGAATCACTGTTAGTACCTTCTTTAATATCCCTACATACTCCCCCTTTTGACACTACGATATTTATATAATCGTTAGTGTCACTTTCTTTTTAACCTGTTTAAGAGAAGGTACTGCGAGGCAACATGTGTTTGTGATTTCAATTTAGCGTACATTTTTTTTATCTGAAAACACATGCCATACAAATACAATTTAATATCAAGACTACTATCAAGGGGTGTAGCATTGCTGATAGGATGCCAGTGGTAGTCGGGGACCATACAGAGAATACATCATACCAGTGGTAGGTTGTAATTTGTTTCTCTGCAGTGGCAATTCGTAACATGTCCCCATTGGCATGTATAATATGAATAGTCCAATTTCCTACTTGGTCATCTGTCTCTTCTAAAAATTTGGTCACTTCTTCTTTGCTTTTAAGAGGCTATCAGTAAGATCTTGCCATCTAATTCCAAGGTCAATCGAGAAGTCGGCCAGCTCAGCTGTTAGTGTTAGCTGGGACCTTTTTTGGCCGCGGTAAATAGTAAGTGTGATTTCTAGTAAAAACAGTACTGACATTGCATTTACATTCATCTACTGGGGGGTTGCTAACACTCCCATCCTCCCAAAATACTTCCTCCCATGAGTGGATACATACACATTTTCCATTGTACAATACTTTGGTGTCATTATCCAATTTATCCCACATACGTGATCCCAATGAAACATCTTTACTACAAGGCTCTGGGGCAACAGGTAAGGTGAGGCATACCCACTTTTGAGGAGTCCATTTGGTACAACCTCTAGTATCCAATAGTTTTCCTCCCCCCCCAGCCCACTGGCTTGAGGTCCGAGGCAGCCAGAATGATCCCATGTGTAATATGGGGAGTGAGCTAACCTTCCATACCTTTGCCTCCAGAGACTATTGATGTGCTATTTTCACAATTATTTCCCCAATTAACAAGTCTGATTTCACAGTGCTGGAAACATACTGCATCCAGTCATATTGGTAAGTATTAAACAGAGATCATTTCCTTTGTTTTAACAAATGCATTAAAACCTTAATATTACCCAAAACATTTCGTGTTCCAAAGTAGATAGGGCAAGTATCTGCATTTCAGTGCATCCCATAGCTATAGCCGTTTGCATACAGATCACTGCTGCTCCTACAACACTCCGCCCCTTGATCTATGATAATTACAGTACAGTAGTTGTTGTCGTTGTAGGGCACAGGTGATCTGTTGTAAACAAACCAAACAACTATAACCAGGTGAGTATAACTAAAATCATTACAATTGACTAAACACCAGATATAATATAAACAGAAATGCAAACAGTCACAATCATAATAATTGGGAATACAATAAAACCATTACCATTACAATAATTGGGTACATTGACTAACAAAATGAGGCCCAAGTTTGATACTGCAATAGCCATCAAATAATAAATGTCAACCCTAACCCTTATATACACACAAGAAATAATATTTGTAGGAGTACCAGTATCAATAACAAAACTTAACAAAATGCTTATTAGAGAACCTAACAAAAAATAAACCTGATGCACTGGGGACCAAAGTCTTTTGGACACAAGTGGTGATTGATAAGTTGGATGGACATGGGGGAAGTAGAGAGAGGAAAAGACATTTGCCCTGTCTAGTGTAGTATCCCCTCTTTCTCTGGACCCAATGCTAGCACAGGACACCACTAGAGACAGACACAGAACATGCAACACAGAACACTGAACACAGACTTTGTCGCGACACTATAACCATGGTATTTTATAACTCTTCAGCTGGCACCAGCTCTCCTGATGTTCTGGTTCAGATCCTGAAAGATAGAAGCTTGGAAACAAATTAGCACAGTGCTCCCACCATGGCAGAACCTGATTAGTCTCTGCCACAGTGTGTTCGGTACTTGGGCTGCACAAATGCTAATTAAGTTGTGCATTTCTTTGTGAGTTTACTTTTTTTTTTCATTTTAAAATCCCTAGCCACTTTGCCATGGCCTGGAGGTCTGAGGCAGAAGCAGGCACTATTGTTACTGTTGCAATGGCATTCTGGCCCTGGGAGGAGGAATCTACCCAAATATTCCCAATATTCCCCTTCCCAATCTCCAGAGGGGTCCCAAAAATCTGCCCCTTCTGGGGTCTTAAATGTTCCTTCTTCTGTTACTGTTGCTGTAAGATTTGAGAGTGCTGTTTTAACTCTCTGTACCCAACCTTAAGGACATTTAACTGGATTTGGGTACTAATGGACATACATTTTATTTCTCTGCTTTTGCAGCAGAGGCTTGTAAATCTTGGTGCAGTTTTTCATTTTTGCATTTAGCCAATTGAAGGAATACCTTGTTACAGGTCTTCCATAGAAGCCAAACTGCAGCTGCTTCCTTTTGTTTTTACAGAGTTTTCATGTACCCTTGTCAAAGTGACAGTCTGATTACACAGAACCATCTTAAGGCTTAGTGTTTCTAGCAGTGCTTCTTTTTGTTTTGTGCACCTCACCCCTGCTGTTGCTTCAGAGGGGCAGTGTTAATTTCTTATTCTTTTACTACAGCTCTCATCTGCTATTTTGTTACACACACCAAAAAAACCAACCAACCAAACGAAAAGAATCCAGAATCTCTCCCTATTCTCCTGATTTTGATTGCCCTGCTGCAGTCACAACTTTGTTTTTTTTAAATTTTGTAAAGCACTGAGTTACCCCTTAAGGGTTAAATGCCAAATCCCAAAAGCCAGCCAACACCGATTACCTGTGTCTGCCAAAAAGGTCTGTCAGTTTTGCAACTTTGAATCAAATAGTTAAATGGATTTTTAGTGGCATTATTCAAAACAAAACTAATTTATCTTAAACTTACAAAACAGGAGTTTTACAAACCAGATGTGTTGGTTTAGGTTCTTAGAACTTTACATATTTCCACAGACAAATAGATACATACACATTTTCTTTCCCTTAACATCTTTTCTACATTGCTGTTTTTACATAGCTGTACATAGATTATATTCCCTTCATACATTTTGGGTCAGTTAAGTTCCAATAGAACCCCCTCATGTTTTTAACAAATTTGACTAAATTGTTCATAGTCAAATGATTTCAAATACCTGGATTATTTACAGACATTCCTTTGGAAAAG
>NW_020679516.1:0-7345 GCF_002925995.2 Terrapene triunguis | reverse complement strand
AGTGACCCTGGGAAACGTGCAGGTCATCATAGATGGCTTCGCCGCGATGGGATTCCCAAACTGCGGTGGGGCTATAGATGGAACTCACATCCCTATCCTGGGACCGGACCACCAGGCCAGCCAGTACATTAACAGAAAGGGCTACTTTTCAATGGTGCTGCAAGCACTGGTGGACCATAGGGGACGTTTTACAAACATCAACGTCGGATGGCCGGGCAAGGTTCATGACGCTCGTGTTTTCAGGAACTCTGGTCTGTTTAGACGGCTGCAGGAAGGTATTTACTTCCCGGACCACAAAATAACTCTTGGGGATGTGGAGATGCCGATAGTCATCCTCGGGGACCCAGCCTACCCGCTAATGCCCTGGCTCATGAAGCCCTATACTGGCGCCCTGGACACAGAAAAAGAACTGTTCAACTACCAGCTGAGCAAGTGCAGAATGGTGGTGGAGTGTGCTTTTGGCCGTCTCAAGGGGAGATGGAGAAGCTTACTGACTCGCTGTGATCTCAGCGAAACCAATATCCCCATTGTTATTGCAGCTTGCTGTGTGCTCCACAATCTCTGTGAGAGCAAGGGGGAGACCTTTATGGCGGGGTGGGAGGTTGAGGCAAATAGCCTGGCTGCTGATTACGCCCAGCCAGACAGCCGGGCGATTAGAAGATCCCAGCGGGACGCGCTGTGCATCCGGGAGGCTTTGAAAGCTAGGTTCCTGAGTGAGCAGGGTAACCTGTGACTTTTCAGTTAGTGTACAGAGAAGCTGAACCTGCCCCCGTTTCTTTACCCACTAAATGTTCAGTATCCTCTCCAGTTACATACCCCGTTCCCCCCCTTCCAACACACGTTTAAAAATAAAATCACTTGAATTTTGTTAATGAACACCGTTTTCTTTATTACTGTTTCCGTGGGAATGTTTTAAACCTGGGACGCAGACTGTGGTGGGGAGCGGGTGTAGTGTGGTGATGCAAACGACGCTTCTAAACTCCAGGAATGACAGGTTCCGCAATGGTGGACTGGTTGTTTCAACGGAGCCTGCCACCCCTCCTGATCAGGACTGTGTGTGTGGGGGGGGCTATGTGACTTTGTGGCAGGGGGAGGACAGTTACAGATCCCCTGCTGCGTGGCTCTGTGATCCAGGATAAGGACCGCTGCATAAGAACTGTAACTGCCCTCCCCCGCCACAAAGTCACAGAGCAACCCTCCCCCCCCCCACAGAACATGAAAACCACCTCCCAGACTGACCAGGGTAACTAGTGACTGCACTGTGTATGTGCCCTGCTGCTGAACCTGCCCCCGCCTCTGTACCCTGCTAAAGGTGACTGTCCTGTCCAATTACCAACCCCCTTCCCCCCCTTCAGACAGACTCTCCTCCAAAAGAACATGATGGAAACAGTAATTAACAGAAACGTATTTTTTATTAGCAACTACACATGAAACTGGGGGGTGAAACTTGGACGGGGGCTTGTGTGAGGCGGGAAGGAAAGGACTTGTCAAATTTTGGGGAATGAGAGTCTTCTAGTACTAGAGCAGTCTGCAGGGGTGGAGTGAGAGTTTTCACGGACTCTGCCGCCCCTCCTTCTTTGGACTTTGGGTGAGGGGGGTATGGGACTTGGTGGCGGGGGAGGGCGGTTACAGATAGACTGCAGCGGGGCTCTGTCCTCCTGCCTCCGGTCCTGCAGAACATCCACAAGGCGCCGGAGCGTGTCCGTTTGCTCCCTCATTAGTCCAAGCAGCGTTTGAGTCGCCTGCTGGTCTTCCTGCCGCCACCTCTCCTCCCGTTCCATGTGTGCTCGGTGCATTTGGGACAAGTTATCCCTCCACTGGGTCTGCTGTGCTGCCTGGGCTCGGGAGCAGCCCATAAGTTCCGAGAACATGTCCTCCCGTGTCCTCTTCTTCCTACGCCTAATCTGCGCTAGCCTCTGGGAGTGTGATGCCAGGCTAGGTTGGGAGACAGTCGCAGCTGTGGCTGTGGGAATGGGAAAAAGGGAGTGAATTCCTCACAAAGATAAATGTAGTTGTGAACAAAGAACATAGTCTTTCTCTGTGAACAAGACCATGCACAGCACCTATCACATGCGCACTCAGGACAAGGTCGAATTTTCGGCCCTCGCATTCGGTGCCTGGGGTCTTGCAGTGCAGATCTGAGAAGCGGGGCAGGACACCGGAATTTGTGTAGCAGGCCGACATGGTAAGCCGTAGACTTATGGCTGCTTAAAACTTTAATAGTAGCACTGGCCTCCTTTCACATTGAAAGCAATGCCAGTCCCTGCTGCCAGCAATCCGGCAAGCATGAACTCTGCCCCTGTCCCACCCCCTCGCGGCTGTCCCAGGGAAAGATCCCTGTATGCTGCCCCTCTCCCGCCTCCACCGCGTGGCTGTAAACCGGCGGTTACAGTTCTGTAAAGGAACGGGCAAGCAGTCCCAATACTAACATTCCCCTACCTAATTCAAAGCAGGTCACCATGAGCGACATCACCCTGATGAGGATCTCAGACACGGAAAAAGAAAGAATGCTTCGGGAAAGCCTGCAAAGACCAGGGCCGTATGCCGCCATGCTCTGCAGGGCAATGATCCCGGAGTACTTGATTGTCTCCTGGCGCGGAAACGTTTCATACCACGGAGGACCCAATAAGGCCGCTCTCCCCAGGAACCTGATGCAAAGGCTTTCCAATTACCTCCAGGAGAGCTTCGTGGAGATGTCCCAGGAGGATTTCTGCTCTATCCCCGGACATATAGACCGCATTTTACTGTAGCTGCACTGGCAGGGACTAAACAGTAGAGCGGCTTGGGCAGAACAATCATGCGAAACTGGACATTGGTAGATTTATTTTCAATAGTTGCACTGCCCAGGACTGAAACGTTAAGCGCCTAGGGCAAACTAATCATGAGAAACCCATTGTTGTTATTGTTAATATTCCTGTTCTGTTAAAAATAAATGTTTAGATGTTTAAAACACTTACTGGCTGATCCTTCCCCTGATTCTGTGTCCGGGTTAACGGCTGGGGACGGTTGGTAGGGGATCTCTGTAAGGGTGATGAAGAGATCCTGGCTGTCGGGGAAATCAGCGTTGTAAGCGCTGTCGACTGCCTCGTCCTCCTCATCTCCTTCCTCATCTTCCCCGTCCGCTAACATGTCCGAGGAACTGGCCGTGGACAATATCCCATCCTCAGAGTCCACGGTCAGTGGTGAGGTAGTGGTGGCGGCCGCACCTAGGATGGAATGCAGTGCCTCATAGAAACGGGATGTCTGGGGCTGGGATCCGGAGCGTCCGTTTGCCTCTTTGGTCTTCTGGTAGCCTTGTCTCAGCTCCTTGATTTTCATGCGGCACTGCGTTGCATCCCGGCTGTATCCTCTCTCTGCCATGGCTTTAGAGATCTTCTCGTAAATCTTTGCATTCCGTCTTTTGGAGCGCAGCTCGGAAAGCACGGACTCATCGCCCCATACA
This sequence comes from Terrapene triunguis, assembly GCF_002925995.2. Classification (NCBI taxonomy): domain Eukaryota; kingdom Metazoa; phylum Chordata; order Testudines; family Emydidae; genus Terrapene; species Terrapene triunguis. The sequence continues at coordinate 3,903 of NW_020679516.1, read as the reverse complement.
GCGATCAGATCCAAGACTTCCCGATCAGTCCATGCTGGGGCCCTCTTTCTATTCTGAGATTGTACGGCCATCTCTGCTGGAGAGCTCTGCATCGTTGCCAGTGCTGCTGAGCTCGCCACGATGTCCAAACAGGAAATGAGATTCAAACTGGCCAGACAGAAAAAGGAATTCAAATTTTCCCGGGGCTTTTCCTGTGTGGCTGGTCAGAGCATCCGAGCTCGGACTGCTGTCCAGAGCGTCAACAGAGTGGTGCACTGTGGGATAGCTCCCGGAGCTATTAGCGTCGATTTCCATCCACACCTAGCCTAATTCGACATGGCTATGTCGAATTTAGCGCTACTCCCCTCGTTGGTGAGGAGTACAGAAGTCGAATTTAAGAGACCTCTATGTTGAACTAAATAGCTTCGTGGTGTGGACGGGTGCAGAGTTACTTCGATGTAACGGCGCTAAATTCGACATAAACTCCTAGTGTAGACCAGGCCACAGACATGCCTTCTTAATTTACAACATTAAATTGTAGCTGCTTTTTAAAAAATTGCTCTTCCATGCAATGGTTCATAGCCAATAGGAGCAGGTACAGAGAAGGGCTACTAGGATGATCAGAGGAATGGACAACCTTCCTAATGAAATTAGACTTAAGGTGCTTGGCTTGTTTAAGCTAATAAAACAAAGGCTGAGGGGAGATATGACTGCTGTCTACAAACACATCAGAGGGTGTAGCAGGGTGGATACCTGCTCCTGCCTGGAAGGGCCTGAGATAGCCCAGGGAGCAGGCAGCATGAAGGCTGAGCTGATTGGGGGAAGTGGCTGCAGCTGGGGCCACGCCCCAAACAGCCTCAGCAGGCCCTATAAAGGCAGGGAGCCAGGCACTCAGGCTGGAGTCTCTCTCTGCCTTTAGAGAGAGAAGGGCCTGGCTGCAGGGAGCTAGACAGGGTACCTGTAGTGGAGCAGGGCTGGGGAAAGGCTGGGGAGCTCCAGCCTGGAAAGCCCCAGGCTGTGGCCTAGGAGAAGGCCAAGGAGTACTGGGGGTTGCAGAGGGCAGCCCAGAGCTAGGCCAAGGCAGCAGGTCCAAACCCAACCTTGCCAGTGATGAGTGGCCAATACTGCAGTCTGCCCCAGGGAGCGGGGGCTAGTTGGTGACTGGCAGTGGCCTAATCCTGAGGTGAGGTGGGGTTAGTGGGTGGGGGTTCCCCTGGGAGGGGAGACCTAGCGTGTGTGGGTATTGCCAGAGGGCAGCACCCAGAGCAAGGGACACGGGGCCCCGGAAGGGACACGGGGCCCCGGAAGGGACACGGGGCCAGTGCAGAGGACAAGGTGGATCACTGCCCTGCAGAGGGTGCTCCAGAGGCTGGTGAGCTAATTCCCTGGGATGACCAGCAGGAGGTGCCGCAGGGGTGAGTCCGGACCTCTTACAGAGGGATAAACACCAGGGGGAGAGAAATGTTATTTAAGTTAAGGGCCAATGTTGGCACAAGAACAAAGGGATATAAACCGTCCATCAATAAGTTTAGATTTGAAATTAGATGAAGGTTTCTAACCTTCAGAAGAGTGAAGTTTTGGAACAACCTTCCAAAAGGATAATGGGGGCAAAAACCTAACTTATTTTAAGACTAAGCTTGGTAAGTTTATGGAGGGGCTGGTATGATAAGGTTTCCTACAATGGCATATGGCATATGGCCCATCTGTGATTGCTATTAGCAAATATCTCCAATGGCCAGAGATGGGATACTAGATGGGAAGGACTGTGAGTTACCGCAGAGAATTCTTTTCCAGCTATAAGAAAAGCTAAGGAAACTGCTTTTCTTCTTATTAGAGAAAAATAGAGATTTTTGAGGTGACCAAATATTCTCAAATGTATTAAAAGAAACTGTACATCAACAGATTATTTTTTACATCAGGCGCAAGTTCAAAAGCCTGGGGCCATAATACAATGTTGGGACTTTTTTCCAAACAAAACTAGGAGTAAATAGGGAATTTAGGAAGAATTTAAAAGAAAATGGAACACACACACGAAAGAAGTTTAATCAGAACCTTTCATTTGAGCAGGTCAAAGTAATTTACAAACTTAAAGCCTCACAGAACACTGGAAAGTTGGGTAAATATTACACCCATATTACAAACAGGTTGTGACTTACTCAACAAGATAAGACAATGTCATCTTTAAATGTGTATTACCCTGTTTCCTGACCTAATGAAACAGTAACTCAAAGGTCCTTCTTTTCATTGGTGTTGGAAGTGGGACAACTGAGTTAATGTCAAAGTATGTAGACACAGAAGGACTATAAGGATACGTCTAAACTGCAGTTAAACACTTGCAACTGGCCTGAGTCAGCTGACTCAGGCTCATGGGGCTCTGGCTATGGGGCTGTTTAATTGCGGTGTAGATGTTTGGGCTCAGGCTGGAGTCCGTCGGTGGGACCCTGCAAAGGGTGAGAGTCCCAGAGCCAAGGCTCCAGCCCAAGCCTGAACATGTACACTGCAATTAAACAGCCCCGTAGCCCGAGTCCCATGAGCCCAAGACAGCTGACACAGGCCAGGTGCAAGTGTTTAATTGCAGTGTAGACATACCCTAAGACTAGTTTTACCCATCTGAGCCAACTGAGATGGCTGATTTGGCCATGGTGGTTGAGATGGGATGTTCATCCCACATGAGCCTGGAAGAGGTTAAGGTGGCATAGATAGGAAAAATTAGCTTTATATGCTGAACCAGATGAAGAGTCTGGCATGATTGAAAATGACTAGTGGCTGATAAAGCCCTGCTGGTTGAGAAGCTGGCTAAGGTATAAAGCCAGGAAGTTTGCAGCAGAACACGGCTGCAATGTGGAAACCAGGAGTCACTCTCTGGGCTTAGAAAGGAAAAAAGGAGGAAACCCAAGGTGAGAGAGAAGCCCTGGGATCCTGACCCTGAGGGAAGGGTTTACCCAGAAGGGTGGAGAAGAGAGCTTGTGGGACATGGTGTAGGAGGCAGCCCAGGGAAAGATCAGCAAGACTTTGGATGCTGATTGTAGGGTCTCTGGGCTGAAACCCAGAGTAGCAGGCAGGCCTGGGTTCCCCTACCTGCCACTGGGAAATGGCACAGGATTGTGGGAGACACCAACTGGACAGTTGGTCTGGAACAACTTTGATACCCTGGAAGGGGAGGACTATAGTGACCTGGTCGTGGGACTGAGTCATGAAAGGGAGTAACATGAGTCCAGCGAGAAAGAGAGCGAGAGACTGAGATCACAGTGAGAGCAACTGAAGGAGGGAACATCAGACCAATGGAGAACCAATCCCTATATAAGCCACAAAGAGGTGCCCCAGCGGAGAGTGTGCTCCCATGACAGTTGTGATGTGGACATGGTGGTGATGATGTGGACCATCCAATCAAAGAATCACCAGAGAATATACCAGAAGTGGTGAGGAGTCAGGTCTTACCATATGGAGAGATCAGGCCAAGAGATGGCCAAGCTGCTCTGGGAAATCGAATGTAAATGAACATTCCTACTGACACAGGTGGTCAAGAGTCGTCATTGTTCTAGCTGGATGATGCATAAATACAGCTTGGATTAGTGCTATCATGGCAGGGCCTGATTTCTGAAGCTGGCCTAGATGTTAGTGCTGCAGTCAGAACACCAGAGTAGAACACCAATGCTGCAGAGCCAGTGACACTGAAACTTGGCACTAGATTACTCCTCAAGGAGAGGAAAGGACATCTGAGAAACCTCCACTACATGACCACTGTTATTTAAGGACTTAGATGATTTCTGCTGGCCAAATATGCCATGGGAGTGGGATAACCTAACTCATAGTACCAAAAAGAATTTCTGGACTTGCTGGACAGAATGGGTTACAAAATGTAGACTGCAAAAAATCCGTAAATTTGCCTATGGTGAACTGATAGATCAGTGGGTCTCAGACTGT
>NW_020679515.1:0-1906 GCF_002925995.2 Terrapene triunguis | reverse complement strand
TTTTGGTTCAGGCCTCAGGCCTCATACTGGGCCTCTGATACCAAGGGATTATGTTCAGGGCCTCATTTTACTACAGCAGACTGTGAATAGTTCAGATTCATAGAATATCAGGGTTGGAAGGGACCTCAGGAGGTATCTAGTCCAACCCCCTGCTCAAAGCAGGACCAATCCCCAGACAGATTTTTGCCCCAGATCCCTAAATGGCCCCCTCAAGGATTGAAGTTACAAAGGGATCTCACAGAACTGGGTCAACAACGTCACACCCTCCTCCTGAACTTACTGCCAGAGACTTGGACACTGACCATGGCGGAGGCAGTATACCTAAAATTCGTTTTTGGGCTCCCCTATGGGGCAGACACTCCTGTGTCCCCCAAAAGGGAAAGAGACCCTGATCCAGCTGTAGGCTCACAGCTCCAAGCTATGAGAGACCTTTCGCTGGCCAGCAAAATCCCCTCCCTTTCACTCAGGTTGGGTTTGCTTCCAGCTAGAGTCCTTGGGGTTTGTTCCCACCGCAGCAGTCACCAGGACCCCAACTTCCAGCTCCAGGATACATGTCTCTGTGCACCTCTTCCACTCCATTACAGCCAGGTCATGCTTCTGGGTCTTACTTGCTTTGTCTCTTAAGTCCAGGCTGGTGGGCAGCCTTTTCTTTTTCCAGGTCAGCCTTTTCCCAAGCAAATTGAACATCAATTTCCATTTGTCTTCCCTTGAGACCATCACTTGATGAGCTGGGATACCACAGAGAACACCCTCCTGCCAGAACAGGCACCTGTCTTGCTAGGTTAGACACTCCAGTCAGCTTCAGCACAGACAGAGGTTGGGCCACACCCATCTGCAGTTCACTGAAACTGAGATGCACACAGTTCAGGGGCTTCTTAGTTAACAGAGACATTCCCAGTGCCCATTGTTCAGTCTTTCTGGGCAATTTGCGACTTGTGTAGTTTTAGCTTCTTTTGATCTTCATTCTTACTTATTTTGCTTCCTTTTCTGTCCCTACTTCCCTTTCCCGAAATAAGCAAACAGAAAATAACAAACCAGTAACCACTTTGTCTGTTCTCCAGCCACCACACTTAAAACTCACTTAAAATCACTACCAGTATCTCAAAGCAATCAGCTGTGCACAGATCCTGCTCGACTACGCCACTGTGACGGGTTGGATCACAGAAACCCCCTTGGGAGCTGCCACCTGATGTGCCAAGACTACCCCTGCTTCTGTTTTCCCTGCCAGCTCAGGACTCCAGCACCCCGTCTTGCTGAGCGAGACACTCCAGTCTGGCTCCAACACAGACCCAGGGTCTGAATCACTTGTCCCAAAGCTGCAAGTTTACCTAAAAACAGCTCACAGGAGTGTGCTTGTCTTTAGCACTCAGATGCCCAACTTCCAATGGGGTCTAAACCCAGATAAATCCGTTTTACCCTGCATAAAGCTTATGCAGGGCAAACTCATAAATTGTTCGCCCTCTATAACACAGATAGAGAGATATGCACAGCTGTTTGCTCCCCCAGGTATTAATACATACCCTGAGTAAATTACTAAATAAAAAGTGATTTTATTAAATACAGACAGTAGGATTTAAATGGTTCAAAGTAGTAACAGACAGAACAAAGTAAGTCACAAGCAAAATAAAATAAAATGCGCAAATCTATGTCTAATCAAACTAAATACAGATAATCTCACCCTCAGAGATGCTTCAGTAAGTTTTTCTCAGATTGGACACCTTCCAGGCCTGGGCACAATTCTTTCCCCTGGTACAGCTCTTGTTCCAGCTTAGGTGTTATCTAGGGGCTTCTCCATGATGGCTCCTCTCCCTCTCTGTTCTCTTCCACCCCTTTATATGTCTTTTGCATAAGGCGGGAACCCTTTGTCCCTCTGGGTTTCCACCCCCCCTCACTGGAAAAGCACCAG
>NW_020679514.1:0-1475 GCF_002925995.2 Terrapene triunguis | reverse complement strand
GCCACCCCAGCCCCGCCGGTGCCCCTCACGCCCGCCCCACAGCCCCTGCGACCCCAGCTAGATGAGACTATGTGTGTGTGTGCGGAGGTGCCGTGTGTGTGTGTTCCCTGGGGGGGAGGCGATGGTCCCATCATTTGGGGGGGGGGTAAACCCAGCGTCCCCCCCACCCCTCAGTCTCCCAATCCTCTTCCCAGGCCCAGCTCCGCTGCGTTCCTGAGAGCGCTGGCGCCATCTGGTGGCCGATGTGGGGGCTCCCCCCCCACGCAGCCGGGATCCCGTCCAGCCCCCAGCAGGCCCATGTGTGGGGAGGGACGGGATGGGGGGCACAGTAGCATTCGTGGGAGGGGAGCTGGGGTCAGCAGGGCCCGGCCCAGAGGCTCAGCGCTAAGGGGGGGGGCTGCTGTTCAGCCCCTGGCAAAGGCGACTGGGGGGGTCCCAGGGGTAGCTGGGAGGGAGCATGGCCGGGGGGGGGGGGCGAAGGGGGTCACGCAGGAGCCATGTGGGACTGAAAGGGACCTGGCTAGTCCAGCCCCTGTCTCAGTGGCCAGTAACCCCGGAGCTGGCCTGGCGGGGGGGTTGTCCGGTTGTTTGCACAATGCTCCAGTGAGGGAGACGATGCGGCCTCGCTCACCCCAGCAGGGCCAGCGCTGGCTGCCTTGGGGTGCGGGGAGAGCCCCCCCCACCTCCGGGTGCAGGCTGCACCACAGCACCCTACAGCTCCGAGCCAAGGTGCTGCGGCTCGCTGGGGCTGCCTGAGCTCTGGGGCCGTGTTTGTGTGACCAAGTGGGAATTTTTCATAACAGTTTCTAGGACGCCTGTGTGTGCCTCAGTTTCCCCTACGTGGTGCATGGTTAGCTAGGTGGGGGGTAGGGGAAGGTTGTTTGCTCTTTGCAGAGATCCAGGGCTCTGTGTGCCTGGCTGGACCGGACAATGGCCCGGCCGCTTGGTACCTAGCGACTCGCTGTGCGGGAAGCCAGCCGGTCTGACCAGCTGGAGAACAATAGGCCGGGTGACCAGATGGGCCCAGGACGGAGGAGGAGGGTTCGGGGGGGGGGGGGGCGCTGGAAGCAGGACATACTCCAGACTGGGGCTCAAGTGGGGGTCCGAGCGAGCTCTGGGCTCTGAAGTGACCCCGCTGTAACTTTCTGCTCCATGACACCCAAGGGTGTCCTCGGCGCGCTGGCTGGGTCACTCCGGAGCCAGCAAGTCTCCCCCAGGTGCCCCGTCCGGCTGGACTCGCTGCAGGGGGCTGGCGGCTCCGAGGTTCACTCCCAGGAGACGGGGAGGCCGAGGAGCTCCCCCCAACGAGCCAGTGTGGCCCTAAGGGGGCTGACGCGCTGCAGGGTCCCCCCCAGAGCTGGGCGCGCGCACCAGGCCTGTGGATCCGTCCCAGCTGGGTTCGGGGCTGTCTCCCCACGCTGGGGCTCACCCGGTGCTTGGGCGGCCGACAGGCCCTCAGTACACGGGACGTCCCT
>NW_020679513.1:0-6959 GCF_002925995.2 Terrapene triunguis | reverse complement strand
CCCTTTCTATTGATGTACTGGCTGGCCTGGTGGCCCGGTCCCAGGATAGGGATGTGAGTCCCATCTATAGCCCCACCGCAGTTTGGGAATCCCATCGCAGCGAAGCCATCTATGATGGCCTGCGCGTTTCCCAGGGTCACTACCTTTAACAGCAGTACCTTGACGATTGCCTTGGCTACTTGCATGACAACAACCCCCACGGTAGATTTGCCCACGCCAAAGTGGTTCGCGACTGACCGGTAGCTGTCCGGCGTTGCAAGCTTCCAGAGGGCTATGGCCACTCGCTTCTGGACAGTCAGGGCTGCTCGCATCCGGGTGTCCTTGCGCTTCAGGGCAGGGGACAGCAACTCACAAAGTTCCAGGAAAGTCCCCTTCCGCATGCGAAAGTTTCGCAGCCACTGGGATTCATCCCAGACCTGAAGCACTATACGGTCCCACCAGTCCGTGCTTGTTTCCCGGGCCCAGAATCACCGTTCAACAAAATCCACATGCCCCATTGCAAACGTGATGTCCTCGGCGCTGGGTGTCGTGGTTTCTGACAGCTCTGTGCTACTCTCCGACTTCAGGCCCTCACTCCGCTGCCGTAGCCTCCTCGCCTGATTTCTCTGCATCTGCCTCTGGGAAAGGTGTATGATAAGGTGCGAGGCGTTGAGAACGGCCACAACTGCAGCGATGGTCGCAGCGGGATCCATGATCGCAGTGCTGTGGCGTCCGCGCTGTCACTGATCAAAAAGTGCGCGAACTGATTTCCCGCCGGCTCTTTCAGGGAGGGAGGGAGGGCGTTAGTGACTGACGGATGACGACAGTTACCCAAAAGCACCCTCGCCACATTTTTTTACCCAGAAGGCATTGGGGGCTCGACCCAGAATTCCAATGGGCAGCGGGGACTGCGGGAACTGTGGGATAGCTGCCCACAGTGCACTGCTTCCAATGTCGACGCTTTCCCTGGTAGTGTGGACTGACAAAGTCGAATTACTGTCCTTAGTGTAGACACACACGTTCGACTTTCTAATATCGATTGCACATATTCGATTTAACTAAAATCGAACTACTCTCGTAGTGTAGACATACCCTAAGGTGCCACAAGGACTCCTCGTTCTAGGCATTAGTTTATAATAGCCATTTTTCCTCCCCATCAGTAAACCCCAAGTCACTTTACAAAGGACATGAGGTTCACTATAACCATTTTACAGATGCGGAAACTGAGGCACAGAGCAGGGAGGTGATGTGACTTGTTCAAGGTCACCCAGTGGGCCAGTAGCAGCTCCAGGAATGGAACTTAAGTCTTCCACATCCAAATCCAGTTCTCTAGACACTAGGCAACACTACTCTATCATCATATTATCCATGCCCCGTCTTATTGTTTATTCTATGTATTGAGGTAGTGCTTAGAGGCCCCACCCAGGGCTCAAGACCCCATTGTGATAGGTGCTGTACACACATAAGAAAAAAGAGACAGTCCTTGCCCCAAAGAGCTTACAACCTAAGTAAATGATGAAAGTCAAGAGATGGATGTGACAAGGTAACCAGGAGATAACTAGTGTAATAAACATTGGGCACAACATACTAAGTGCCTAGCCATCATCAAAAGTTTGTAGCCTTTATGGCATACATGAGTTTTAAGGGGACATTGGAAGGAGGATAGGGTAGCAGCCTTGTGTATTTCTCCATAGAGCTCCTCCCAAGCGTAAGACTGGGGATGGAAATTGAATCCTTCCTATATTTTAATTGCCAAGTTCATCTTAAATGTGCTGAAGGGTATGGGAGGAATGTATTTGTTATAAGACAACCATATCTTCTATTTGTAATGTAATCTACATAACAGAAAAAGTGACAGAGAGGTGTGGTGTATTGAAGACTGTGTTGGAATTGCAAGCTATCGCTTTAAGAGCAGGGTTTCCTGGCCCTGCTTATAGGCTAGTGAGTATCATAGCAAAGTGATGGAGCAGAGTCAGTCTAGAAAAAAGCCAGTTTAAAGCAAGGTGGGGAGAGTTGTACCTTGCTGCCTTAGTGAGCAGCCTGCTTTGTCTCTCTCTGCACTTGGTTTCTTGAGTGTCATCGTTCTGAATTCTAAGAAATAAAGTGGTGTTATGTTGCAAACTTCCAGCAAGAGAATTTATGTTTGTATCTAACTTCTGTGTGTGTGCCATAAACATAGCAAGAGGCACTGATGACGACCATAAAAGGAAGAGGGAGAAGGTGGGGATGGTAGGTGTATGATTAACAGAACAAAAGCAGATGTCAGGTTCTATGAATGTGGCCTTAAGAGGATTAGCACTTATCGTAAGGCTCCATTTTGAACATGGATACCAAATCAACACAGGGAATATTTGCATGATTGTGGTTCCCTCATCTCTCTTTCAATGGTCTCACCACAGAGAAATTGCTATGTTTCGCAATGCAATGTCATACTGGTGTTTTTAAAGCAATGCAAAACACCTCATGGGCCCTGCTACTGTGCATGCAAATACCCCACTTAGTGATACAAAATCTTAAAGATATTGGCCCTAAATGTATGTTACCAGCAAGGCATTAGAATGAACATATCTAGCATGTTTGTGGCAAGCTAACACTTCCCTTTATTATTCAGTTGAACAAAGTTAAGTTTCCCGATAGTAAAAACTGTCATCCTGAAAATGCTAATACAGGAAATCTCATGTCATGAAAAGATATGTGCAACAGAAGAGACAGTACTGTGTTCTTTACTTAATTAACTTATACATTTCTTCACTGCATGGTACATCAAGTCTGGTCATAAAAGTGGCAATATTATAGCATGCATAAAGAACAAAGTGATTCGGGGAGATTGAAGAATCATTTATGGCAAATATATATGCCTTTGATAGTTTAATGGACTCCAAACAGATATTTTACTGTCATCCATAAAAATACGTAAATAACTTATTTACTGTGACTGAGTGACATTGTCAGGGCCAACTGGCTGTGATGATGCTATGCGTATATGGACCATATGTCGTTTGTTTAAAGGGATTTTCTCTCAGGTGGCACATACTGAAACTTGCAAGTGCAGTAGTTTGAGTTCCATTATTTCTATGACATGTTGTTAGGTTATAAAATGGGTGGATGAACACAAGCATAATTTATGCAATTTAAGGAAAATCTAATTAGAATATCTCATTTCGCCATTAAATCTTCTACCCTGAACTCTTGAAAGACAAGACAAATGCAATGTAAATGTAACCAGCTACAGAAAATAAATAAAATACATTTTAAAAGGAAGATGAGAATACGATCTTAAATGATGTAATCTCCAAAGAGAACCAACAATCAAAGTCTAATACCCTCTTGCACCAGATAATGAAACATTAAGGTGAAGATAATAAGATTTCTCTCCACACGATAGTCTTCAGCCTAGTTAAACCCATGAATGAACTGATGAAGTGTTTTTTTTATAAGCAAAGGTAATGTGTCAAAGATTTTAAGTGAGGGGAGATGATTCTCAGCTCATTTCGTGTGAATTGGGCAGAGCAAAATATAGCTTTTTTATTATTAGTATTTGTATGGTGATTAAATTGCCTGTAAAAAAATTATAGCATCACCTTTAAATGTTGAAGATGCCTGGGAACCTTATGGATGCTTTTTCTTCAATATGCCCTGATGGTATTATAAGTATTAACAAAAGTTATACAGCTTGATTCTTTCACCCTTGCTCTTTGTGTGGTCATTTACATCTGAGCAAAGTCAGTCCAAAATGCTATTGGATCCAAACTGTAACATTTGCCATCCACTTTCCCCTAACTTTCTATGGTAATAATTAACACCACAAAAGGCCCCGTGCAAGAGATTCAGCCCTCCCATTTTCCATACCACTGAACGGGTATCCTACTATCGTCAATGCTGGCTAGTGTTAAAAAAAAATATGAGTGTACCCATACATATAGTTTTTCTTCTCTAGCTTGAAGATGCATATGTGTGAAACAAGCAGACGAAGCGCTATCAAACTGTAGAAGCCTTGAGATGAATATATTTACCCTGATGGTTCTAAATTGGGAGCAGAGTACCTTGTCTCTGATTTGGACCTTGGTCGTGTCTTAATTCCTTATTGGAAGAGAAACAAGTGGCATAGACTTTCCTAATCTAATACAGTAGTTCTATATGTATATATGACATGTATTTACAAAGCTGTTGAATGATTAAGTATAACCTGTAAAATAGAATGATGCTTACATTAGCTAGAAACTGTGCTAAACTTCAAAGACAATGGAAGGATCAATATTTTCTTAAGGAGCAGTTTTTGAATAGGTTTGTTCTCTTCCAGCATCTCTTGTAATACCTATACTGACTTTTAACCACCATATGTAGTTATAGCACATCCCATGCTGTGAAAACATGCCAATAAATCTCTTTATCGGCATTTGCTGTGTGACATCTGTTGCCTGGGAAATGGGGGAGGAGCACAGAGGTGGAGATAAATCCAACTTTAAAGTCATGGACAGGGGGAACTTTGGATTTAGCAAAAAAGAAGGATGGAGATCATAAGAATTGCATGGGGGGAGGGGGAAAGGATTGAGCTTGTTTAGTGAAGTTATTTACCAAGTCAATGTAATATAATATCACTGGATAAATTGCTTAAATGAAGGCATAGGCCTGATACCACATGCACAACAAATCAAAATAACGTTACTCCTGGAAATTCTGTGCTGATGACCTTTAAATGACAGATGGTTTTCTGACTTCTGCTAGTTATTCTCCTAAACTTTTAAAAAAAACATTTTATAAGTAAAATCGTGTAACATATTTGCAAAATGGTTGTAGAAAAAGTCCATGAGGAATGTGGATCCAAACTTATAATTAGCAAAGGCACTGCTCCTTTCTCTTAGGAACATGCTTGGTCTGTGGTAAAACAGTGACTATGTTAAAGAAAACCCAAGGAAGTGCACAAGAAATGTGGCAGATGGTTGTAGCCTAATCTACACATGAAATCTCTCTCAATTACAAATTAGTTGCTTAGCATTTCAAAGTACATATTAATTCCCCACACTAGGTGAGGGGTGGTATTGGAAACTACTGAATCTGGTTGTGAGGCTGAATAATCTTCAATGCAGAGTTTTATTGTTGTTCCCCGCAAAGTGAGTTAAAATCCGACAAAGAAATTTTGCCAGATGGTAGCTGATAATGCAATGGGTTGGGCTGCTTTTTTCGTTGACGAACTGTCAGGGGAGAAGGATAGCACAAAAATCTCCCAGGAGCTTGAGCTGTGGAGGTGAAATCTAGCTCCTTTCCTGAAAGGGCAAAACTCATCCTGATGCAGAGAGGACAGTGCAAACTCTACATACTACGTAAGTCCCACGTAAGCCTTCAAAATAAGTAGGATTTAAATTGTGCATAGGCCTTCTTCACAGCGGAGAACTTCACCTAACCGTCAAAGATATTTAAGACACATTAAAGTTGTATTGCACACACACACACCCTGTCAAACTGCAAAACCTGGGTCAGAGGAGCCAGCCATTTTATTATTATCAGGGCCGGCTCCAGGCACCACCTACCAAGCATGTGCTTGGGGCGGCACCTGGAGGGGGGTGGCGCTCACCCGGGGAGAGCGGAGCCACAGCGGGCTCGCCGCCCTCCCCAGGCGCTCCGGCCGGCCGGGGAGAGTGGGGCCGTGGCCGGGCTCTCCGCCCTCCTCCCGGCGCTCCGGCCGGCCTGGGAGAGCGGGCCTGCGGCCGGGCTCGCCGCCCTCCTCCCGGCGCTCCGGCCAGCCGGGGAGAGCGGGGCCGCAGCCGGGCTCGGCGCCTTCCCCTGCCGCGCTCCCCGCCGGGGGGCGGGGGGCGGTGGGAGGCTTTTTTGCCTGGGGCGGCAAAAAAGCCAGAGCCGGCCCTGATTATTATAAAAAGATTAAAAATGCCAGAGCAACTTTTTGCTCTAGTTAATCATGTTTATTAAATTTTATTAGTTGCCTCTGAAGTAAAATGACAGGAAATAATCTATAAAAAGTAATGTGCTTTTAAATACAAAGGCCATGCATCTGAGCATAAAAAGGCGACCGAATCTCTAATTTAGTGGAACTAGTACGATTAAATATAATTACATATGTAAAGTGAACATTTGGAGGGAAAAAATGATTAATGTACTTAGTACTATCAATCTAATTTGTATAACAAGCATTTTCATTTAAAGTCATGTTTTCATTCAAAATGTGAAGAGATTACAAAGGAATAACTCTGTGTTATTAAAAACCGCTCCACATGTTTATATCTACACTCTGATTGCTGGTACCACATGGCTTTATGGCTCTGTTTGTCATTTAGTCTACCCGAAAAAACCCCAAAACTATGACAACTTTTAATTAAATTTTTAAATTATTAGTACACATCCATGCTGTGAAATATCAATTGTAGCAAATGAAAATAAAATATTAGATATGAAGTTACTGATTGCATGCCATGTCAGCAAAACCACAGACAGTAGTAGTTTATCTGTGACAAATTAATATTCATTAGCACTCTATTAACTTTGGTAACAACCTTGGAAAACATTATTTCCCCTTTCTGCTTGTAGTCATAACTTTAGATTCTGGATTTATTTTCTCTGTTATATTGCCACTATTAATTTTTTCTAGGAAAGGCTTTATTATTGTTTCCCTTATAAATAGAGGGGGGAAATGGGTTCATGTACAAAACTTGGTCAGTAAATAAAATCCTTCAGGTTAAAAACTGGTTTATATTATGTAGGATATATTAAAATGTGAATCTCCAATATCATTCAGTGAAATGTCAGCTGTTAAATAACACACATGATCAGAAATCAGGACACAACACAACACTTATATAAACATAACTGGATTTTTAAAATATATACAAAAGAATGCAATTTTGCAATGCATTTAAACCACTTTTAGATGCTTGCAATGAAAACCTAGAATTTTTACAGAGGTACGTAAAGGTATTAATTCTCGCTTCAGAGCTTGGACTGGTTTTACTTCTACACTCAAAATTTCT
>NW_020679512.1:0-10858 GCF_002925995.2 Terrapene triunguis | reverse complement strand
CTGGAACATGCAGTGGGCAATGGAGTTATTGAAGAGAACTGTATTCAACAGGCAAGATAAAACACAGCAAGGCATGTATTCCTGGACTGATTCTGTATGCTCGTGTAGCAAGGCGGTGTGGTTCCCCGCCGCCCCGGAGAGGGATGAGCCTCTCTGGACACCAAAGTGGGCAGAGCCAGTGAATCCTGCGCCCGCCCCCCAGAGGTCAAGACGCAGGACAGGAAGTATAAAAGCCCAATCCCAGAGCTCACTAGAACAGCAGCCTCCGGAGAGGCCAGATGCCTGTGGCCTAGCTCCCGCTTGGGAGACCCCGGCAATCGGCGGGCGGCTGACCCGAAGACTGGCCGGACCGGCCGATGCCTAATGCCGACCAGAGCCCGGAGGAGCTGTCAAGCCTACTCCTTGCCAGTTACCCAGAGGAGCTACCAAGCCTACCCCTCACCAGTTACCCTGAGGAGCCCATGGTGCTTGACCCCTTGGAGGACACCGTCCAGACCCAGGTACCTCTAGAGGGGGAGTTAGGAAGTAACCTGGGGGCAGCCGATCCTAGTCTGGCTGCAGCACTGCCAGAGCCTATGTCAGTGTGTTGCAGCCAGGATCCCCACTGACACAGCAGCGGGCCTTCTGCCGCTGCTAGGGCCCCGGGCTGGGATGCAGTGGAGTGGGTGGGCCTGTGTCCCCCCTGCCACCCAACCTGTGGGTGGCAGTCTCCCCCTCTCACAGGCCCTTCGGAGCCTGGGCCTGCTGTTTATCTGTTTGCTCAGCCCCTGCCTGAGGGCCTGAGCCATTGACTCTTTCCTGCCCCGCCCCGACCCAGGGCCGGGGCCTGCTCGTTATAGAACAGTTGCTCAGCTCCTGTCTAAGGACCTGAGCCCGTGACTCACCATTGCCCGCCGACTGAGTGTGAATAACTGTTATGTTTTGCCTCTACTGTTGCTGCGGCAAGAGACTCCCGCGGCCAGGCTAATTCTCCATCACAACTGAAAGGAAGTAGCGAGGCAGTGTGGTTCCCCCGAAGATGGACAAGTCCCGGCAAACCCCTCTACAGCCCTACACAATATCGGACATTCTTGGGCTAATATTATAATGCTGCATGTTCTATAATATGAGGCAGCAAGCCAAGTGCCATGTCCCAGAGGAACAGCATACTAAATGACAGGGTGACCAAGCCTGCAGTATCTTGTGCTGTTCTAAAATGGCCCTTGTTTTAACATTCAGTATTGCTGGCGCTGTTATAATTAGGCTGAACAAATAATTAAACTTATTAGTCTGTAACTGTTATTCAGAATTCTTCTATTATTTTTCAACAGTAAATCTGGATGGAGGGAAATTGTTTCTCTGCAAGTTTTTGCCACTCCATATCTGAGATTTCTTGGCTGGGACTGGCCAAATCAGCCACATGGTAGTGTTTCCATTTCCTGATTCAGAGAATATGCAGATTTACAATTCATTTTCCACAAATGCGTGAAAAGACGGTTACTTACCTTCTGTAACTGTTGTTCTTCGAGATGTGTTGTTCACGTCCATTCCACATTAGGTGTACGCGCGCCGCGTGCACGAACCGTCGGAAACTTTTCCCTCAGCGGCTCCCGTCGGGCCCGCAGGGTCTCCCTTCCCGCCAGAGCGGCGCCCCGCCCTCACGTATATAAATCCCTGCCGGCCCGACCCTCCCTCCGTTCCTTCTTGCCGGTGACTCCGACAGAGGGGAAGGAGGGTGGGAAGTGGAATGGACGTGAACAACACATCTCGAAGAACAACAGTTACAGAAGGTAAGTAACCGTCTTTTCTTCTTCGAGTGCTTGTTCACGTCCATTCCACATTAGGTGACTCACAAGCTTACCATTGGAGGAGGGTAGGAGTCAAGGAATAACTGATTGAAGCACCGCCCTGCCGACCATCGCGTCATCTCTGGCCTGATGGTGGACCGCGTAATGGGCTGTGAAGTTATGCACTGACGACCAGGTGGCTGCCCTGCAGATCTCCTGGAGCGGGACCTGTGCCAAGAAGGCCGTCGAGGACGCCTGGGCCCTAGTGGAGTGAGCCCTGAGCTGAGGTGCAGGCATGTTGGCGAGCTCATAACACGTACGTATGCAAAGCACGATCCATGCCGACAGGCGCTGCGTTGAAACAGGCTGGCCCTTCATCCGTTCCGCAACGGCCACGAACAGCTGAGTCGATTTACGGAAAGGCCTGGTACGGTCCAGATAAAAAGCCAAGGCCCGCCGAACATCCAGGGTATGTAGGCTGCGATGGCTTGGGTCCGTATGGGGCTTGGGGAAGAACACCAGTAAACAAATGTCCTGCCCCGTGTGAAAATTCGTGACCACCTTTGGGAGGAATTTAGGGTGAGGCCTAAGCTGCACCTTATCTTTATAAAAGACGGTATAAGGAGGCTCCGAGGTGAGGGCCCTCAGTTCCGATACCCTCCTAGCCGAGGTGATGGCCACGAGAAACGCGACCTTCCATGAAAGTTGCGTGAGGGAACAAGAGGCCAGGGGTTCAAATGGCGGCCCCATGAGCTTAGTGAGGACCAGATTGAGGTTCCACGGGGGTGTAGGAGGGCGCGAGTAGGGGAATACCCTCTCCAGCCCCTTGAGGAATCGGACTACAGTGGGATTGGAGAACACGGATCTCCCCGATTCCCCATGGTGGAACGCCGATATGGCGGCCAGATGCACCTTAATAGAAGCGGGGGCGAGGCCTTGACGCTTGAGGTGCAACAAGTAGTCCAGAATCAGCGGTATCGAGGCCTGCAAAGGCTGGGAGTGTTGAGGCTCACACCACAGGGAGAAGCGCTTCCACTTGGCCAGGTAGGTTGCCCTTGTGGAGGGTTTCCTACTACCAAGGAGGATTTGCTGGACCTCGTGAGAACATCTGTGCTCCACATCACTTAGCCAGAGAGAAGCCATGCCGTGAGATGCAGCGACGGCAGGTTCGGGTGGAGTAGGCGACCCCGATCTTGGGTGATGAGGTCGTGATGGAGGGGGAGGGCTATCGGAAAGGTCACAGACAGTTCCAACAGAGTTGTGAACCAGTGTTGGCGCGGCCACGCCGGGGCGATGAGAATGACTGTCGCCCTGTCCCTGCGGGTTTTTAGGAGGACCCTGTGGATGAGTGGGAATGGGGGGAAGGCGTACCTCAGGCTTCCGCCCCACGGGATTGCAAAGGCGTCCGCCAGTGAGCCCGGACTGCGGTTCTGGAATGAGCAAAACTGCGGGCACTGGCTGTTGTCCTTGGTGGCAAACAGGTCCACCTGGGGAAACCCCCACCTCAGGAAGATAGAACGGAGGATGTCCCGTCTCAGCCTCCACTCGTGCATGAGATAGGACCGGCTGAGACGGTCCGCCAGCCCGTTCTGGATCCCGGGGAGATATGCCGCCCGAAGGTGCACTGCATGGGCTATGCAGAAGTCCCAGAGGAGGAGAGCCTCGTGACAGAGGGGAGAGGACCGGGACCCGCCCTGCTTGTTTATGTAAAACATAGCGGTAGTGTTGTCTGTCAGAACCGACACGCTACTACCTCTTATGGTAGCGTGAAAGGTCTGGCAGGCGAGGTGAACCGCCCTCAGCTCCTTCAGGTTGATGTGAAGCAACCGTTCCTCCCTGGACCACAAGCCCTGAGTGCGCTGATCCCCTAGGTGCGCCCCCCAACCCAGGTCCGATGCGTCTGTTACTAACGTCAGAACTGGTTGTGGGGCGGCGAACGGGACCCCCGTGCAAACCTGCTGTTGATCGAGCCACCAACAGAGGGCGCTCAATACTCGAGCTGGGATCGTGACGACCATGTTCAATGGGTCTCTGTTGGGGCGATATACCTGGGCCAACCACAGCTGCAGAGGCCGGAGTCTGAGACGGGCGAGCCCGACTACGTGCGTGCATGCTGCCATGTGCCCCAAGAGTTGTAAACAACATCTGGCCGTGGTCGTGGGGAATCGCTGAATGGAGGTCACGGCCTCCTGGATAGCTAGGAACCGTGATACGGGAAGACTCGCCCGTGCCGCCACCGAGTCCAGGACTGCCCCTATGAAGTCCAGCCTCTGTGTGGGGACTAGTGAAGACTTGGGCACATTGACCAACAGGCCGAGTTCTCGGAATAATTGCAGCGCCAGTGCCACGTGGGTGCGAACCTCCGCCTCCGACCGGCCCACTAGGAGCCAATCGTCCAAGTACGGGTAGACGCGCATCCTTCTTTTTCGAAGAAAGGCCGCTACCACTGACATGCATTTCGTAAAAACGCGCGGGGCCGTTGCCAGGCCGAAGGGCAAGACCGTAAACTGGAAATGGCGCTGGTTGACGGTGAAGCGCAGGAATCGCCGGTGGGCGGACCGGACGGCAATGTGAAAGTAGGCGTCTTTCATATCGAGGGCAGCGTACCAATCCCCCGGATCCAGGGAAGGAATGATGGTACCAAGGGAGACCATATGGAAACGTGGTTTGAGCAAGTACTTGTTCAACTTGCGAAGGTCCAGAATAGGACGGAGGCCCCCTTTTGCTTTGGGTATGAGGAAGTATCTCGAATAGAACCCTTTTCCTCTGAGGTCTGGGGGAACCTCTTCCACCGCTCCCACTGAAAGGAGGGTCTGTACCTCCTGCATGAGGAGTTGCTCGTGAGAGGGGTCCCTGAAGAGGGACGGGGTTGGTGGGTGGGAGGGAGGGGGCGAGGAGAACTGGAGGGTATAACCTGTCTCCACCGTGCGGAGGACCCAACGGTCTGATGTTATACTGGACCAAGCACGGTAGAAATGAGACAGGCGGTCCCCGAAACACAGGGGGGGATCCGGAACGGAGATGGGTACACTGTCCTCGATCGCAGCTTCAAAACCCTGGTTTGTTTCCCGGCTGCGGTTTGTTTTGGCCCTGGCTTTGGCCTTGGTTAGGCGTATTGTTGCGTCTACGCCTGTTATCCCTGCCCCGTCTGCGGTACGGCTCCTGTCGAGGGCGAGGGTGGTACTGCCTCTGCGGAGGTTGGGGCTTAAAGGGCTTCCTCTGTGTCACCGCGGTGTGCATCCCCAAGGACTTGAGGGTAGCCCGAGAGTCCTTGAGGCTATGTAGTCTGGCGTCTGTTTGCTCTGAAAACAAGCCCGAACCCTCGAACGGCAGGTCCTGGAGGGTGTTTTGTACCTCCGGAGGAAGGCCAGAAGACTGCAGCCATGCAGAGCGTCTCATTACAACGCCTGACGCGATTGTTCTAGCGGCTGCGTCCGCAGAGTCAAGTGAGGCCTGTAAAGAGGTTTTGGCCACCGCCTTCCCCTCGTCCACTATGGCCACAAACTCGGGCTGTGAGCCCTGAGGCAAGGCGTCCTTGAACTTGGACACTGATGCCCAAGAGTTAAAGTTGTGCCTATTCAGGATCGCTTGCTGGTTTGCGATCCGTAACTGGAGGCCTCCGGACGAGTAGACTTTCCTGCCAAATAGGTCTAGCCGTTTTGCTTCCTTGGCCTTGGGGGCTGGGGCCTGCTGGCCATGCCTTTCCCATTCGTTAACCGCCGAGACGACCAGCGAACATGGGGTCGGATGGGAGAACAGAAAGTCAAACCCCTTGGACGGGGCAAAGTACTTTCTCTCCGCGCCCTTTGCAGTTGGCGCAGAGGAGTCTGGCGTTTGCCATACGGTCTTATAGTTTGACTGGACCGTTTTTATGAGCGGGAGCGCGATCCTAGAGGGACCCTCCGGGCTCAGAATGTCCACCATCGGGTCCTCCTGTTCAACCGTCTCCTCTGCTTGTAGTCCCAAGTTGAGGGCTACCCGCCGGAGCAGGTCCTGGTGCGCCCGGTGGTCAATAGGGGGAGGGCCGGACACTGTTGTGCCCGCCACGGCTTCGTCCGGTGAGGAGGAGGAGGTCATGGCCTTCTGTGCGTCCTCTTCCTCCTGCAACTCCTCATCAGGTGCGTGGCCCTCCGGGGAGCGGTCCCTGCCATGGGCATGGGACGGTGCCGGGCTCGGTGCTGAGTCAGCCCTCTCCGCGTCTGGCGGCCTGGAGACCGTAGCCTCTTTGCGGGAGGCAGTTCGGCACCGTGGGGAGCGGGACCGGTGTCCAGAGGGGCCCGATCTCGAGATTCTGGACGGCGGGCCCTGCTGGTGGTAGGCCCACAGGGTCCAAAAGGGCCACTGTCCCGGATGGTTCCAGTGCGGAGGCCAAGAGGCGTCGTGCTCTCTAGTGGCTTGCGCCCTGTGTCCATATCTGCTCGAAAGGCCGGAGCCCTCCTCCGACACTACGGACGGCGACCTAGAGGGCCACAGCGGTGCCGTGGGGTGGTGCCGGTCCGGTGTCGGGGAGCGGTGCCATCGGGACCGGGACCGTGAGTAGCGCCGTGCCGATCTGGACCTGGAACGGTACCATTGACCGCGGGACCGGGAACGGCTGCGGGAGGATGGTCTTGGGAACCTCGCCACCGAAGCGTCCCGGTGCCTGCTTGAGCCGGGCTGTTGGGACGGTGCCTCACTCGCGTTGGGGCCTGACTGTTTGGTGGCCCGTTGCGCGGCAGGAAGCCGGGAGTCCACCGAGGCGGAGCTCGACCGGGACCGGCACCGTGAACGGTGCCGAGATGGCGACCGCGATGGGCGCATCATCGCCGGCTTGCCCTTGGATGGCAGAGGCGGCGGAATGTCTTTAGCGCGGAGTGTGCTTTCGGAGGACAATTCAATGAGGTCCTTTGCTGCCTCAAATGTGTCCAGGGTGGAGGGCTGTTCCAACAGTTCCTCCAGCCCTTCCTCCTCACTCGACGCGCTTGTCCCGGGGCTCGACGGGCCCTGTGGCGCCGGAGCCACTGGTACCGGGACCTGTATCGGGGCCGTAACGGCCTTGGCTGCACTTGCGGTCTTTGCCAGTGCCACCTTCTTGTGTGGGGAGCGACCCCGGGCCTTGGGCTGGCCCTTTGACTTGGCCGGCGAAGAAGACCGGTGCCGGGCGTGTTCTCGCCGCGACGGCACCAAAGGCTTAGTCTGCACCGCCGGTGTCGGGTCGCGGACAGATGCCGGGGCACTCCGCACCGAAGTCGACGATGCTGCGGAAGCGGAGGGCTGTAACGCCGCCTCCATGAGGAGCTGTTTAAGGCGAAAGTCTCTCTCTTTCTTAGTCCTGGGCTTGAAAGCCTTACAAATTTTACAGCGCTCCTTCTGGTGTGCTTCCCCGAGGCAACGGAGACACGACTCGTGCGGGTCGCTCAATGGCATAGGCCTGCGGCACGCGGCAGAAGCCTTGAAGCCTTGGGCGTGCGGCATGCCCCGCCACCCAGGGCCGGTGCCGGGGTTGGCCAAACACCTATCACAAAGAGGTTTTAGGTCTTTGTGAAGAACTAATTAACTACTTAACACTAAACACTTAACTATCTTATGAACTGATAACTATTGCTAATGGCTATGCTAAGGGACACTCTCAGACGAGAGACAGAGTTGTTCCAACGTCGCCACAGGCGGTAAGAAGGAACTGAGGGAGGGTCGGGCCGGCAGGGATATATATACGCGAGGGCGGGGCGCCGCTCTGGCGGGAAGGGAGACCCTGCGGGCCCGACGGGAGCCGCTGAGGGAAAAGTTTCCGACGGTTCGTGCACGCGGCGCGCGTACACCTAATGTGGAATGGACGTGAACAAGCACTCAAAGAACATGGAAATTTGGCTTTTGTTTTCTGAAGACCAAACTCAGTCAAGAGAAATATGCACTGAAAGTGAACACAAAAGGAGCACAGACCCAGAGGATGCAAATTCACACAAGTGATTATTCAAGGAAGCATTTATTATAGTATTTGTCACCTCTAATAGTGGATGCCGCATCCCAACCCAGAAATGGTTGCATTTCATTTCTAGGTGATGGTCTCTCAGTGTGTACAGTACATAGTTTGCAGTATCACCAACTCCAAGTATTACAAACTATAGCCATGTTATGTACTTCTATCATCCCAACCACTAGTATCTGAGCACTCTTTACCTCACAACACCCCTGTGAGGCATGGCAGTGCTATTACCCCCACTGTACAGATGGGGAACTGAGGCAGAGAGAGATTAAGTGACTTGCACACAGGAAGTCTGTGGCAGAGCAGAGAATCAAGCCCAGATCTCCCAAGTCCTAGGCTAATTCCCTAACCACTGGACCATCCTTCCTGGAATTTATGAGCCCACCCCCAAAAATCATGACTGTGAAAACAACAAAAGTTTGGGGATGTTTTTCTTTGCCTTCTGGTTTTTCAGTAGTCTTTGGAGTGCACTCAGGTCACATATTCAAAGTACACTGCAACCACCAGGGCTACAAAGTCATATTTTTAAATGAAAGCTGAGATTCTCATGAATACACACGGCTGTGGGAGCTCAGGCTATCAGAGAAAGCAGATATTATGAGACTGACAAATTGCAACTCAGTGTTTGTAATTCTGCAGTGATTGAAGGCTTACGAAAGGTAACATGCACATTAACCAGTAAGACCCAGACTGAGCAAAAACATCTAAGCATATGAGTAGTCCTACCAAGTCAGGTTAAAATACCCCATCATCTTAACTTAATCAAGAGGACTTAAAGTTAAACAAGAGCCTAAGAGTTTTGCTGGACTGGGACCTTATTGAACAGGAGAGCTTTCAAAATACAACCGGGTCTAGACCAGCACATCAGATCCAAACTCCAGGGATATTCACACCTACATCCAAGCTTCCTTGCTCAGACCTCTCTCTAGAATAGTATACAGATCAGACATTGGATCCCTCTCGGACTTGGAATCCAGACCTCTTGGATTGAGCTCAACTGAACTTATAAAAGTTGTTGGAATGCAGTTCTTTGTTCAGGTGAAGGCTCAAGTGGTTCTTGAGTTTTCTGAGCTACTTTCCCCTACCCTTACGCCTAACACATTCCTTTGTCCCTCCTGACAGTAACTCAACACCCTGTGTTGCACAGAACAGAACTTTGCAAAAGGTTTCCTGGATTTATAAACTTCTGCTCCTTTATTCTTAGTGTGTACTGCAAGTACCTTGAACTCCTCTGCTCCTTCTTCTGACAATGGCTGCCTTGGGTCAGGCCTCAGGGTGTCTCACCTTAGGCAGTATGCGGAGCTTTTCCATCTAAAGTGAGAAGTGCACATTTTAAAGGGACACTTGGGAAGCTAGCTCCAGTAAAGTTTACCACATGGCAGGCAGAAAGGAGGGAATCCAGTGTTCTAAAGAGTGGCACCTCCACCTTAAATATATAAATAAAGCAGGAGTTTATCATTTATTTATAAAGCTATTTCTAATCTAATTCTTTGCACGTTATCTAGGGGCAAAAGAAGCCACTCAGAAAAATGATTCTTAAGGAATTGCCACATAGAGAGGTTCTGATTAATATGCAAAACATAGATTATAAATAGATTTATAAATAAATGATCATCTACGGCTGCGTCTTTATTTATCTATGGATTTATGGAAATTTTAAAGGCTGAATTCTGATTAAATGAGAAGCGCCATTTATGGTGGACTGGATGGCTCAAAGGGATTGGTAATGGAAAGTGACAATGAATTGGATTTGCATAGTACCTTAGAGTCAAAAGTATCCCAAGTGCTTTTCAGTGTGTATATATATATAAGGGGTCACTTCATCCATCACTGAAATATAGCCCCGTCCAAGGAAGAAAGATAATACTTTACATCTATATCACCCTTCACCCAATGATTTCAAAGCACTTTACACACTAATTAAGCCTCACGACATTGCCATGTGATAAGTATTATGCCCCTTGTACAGTATCCTACAGCAAGTCACACTCAAGCAGCGGTACGTCTGGGAGTGGAACCAAGGAGTCCTCTTTGCAAATTCCTTGATCTAACTACTTTTCATCTCCGGGTCATCAGTTCTGATTTCAGCCCAGACTGTGTATGACAAAAAGTTGTTCCCATGGCAGTGCAGTTGCCAAACCCCGTATCCAGACACTGAGCATTGGGATTATATTCTACAGCTTCCCTATAATGGACCTACCCCAGACTCTAAAACTCAAGGTATTCCTAATACCCGTTCCCAGATTTGCAGCTCAGGCCCAGTTTCCTTTCACTGATCCATTCTGCAGCAGACACGCACACACACAGAGTTAGGATCCTGAAAGGTCAAAGTGACGCTAAAGGAGAACTGTCTAAACAACAGTTTGTAGACAACTGCCTATTGTCCCTGGAACGAAGCATCTTTGCCCTGACTAGATGTACCTGCTCCACTCCTGCAGAAGCAGAAGGATGGCGTGGGAGGGACACAGCTGAGTGCCTGGGAGCAGATTCAGCCTTTCCCTTTACCTTTTCTTAGAAAAAAAGAGTTGAAGCATTTTCTCATATGGCAAAGCTGTGCTGCCAAGTCAGGTTTCACAGATGAACACTTCCCAAGGTGCCAGTTCTGCAATTCAGGGCCTGGCTGCTCTCCCCTGAGCATGATGGATAGCTTTAAAATGAAGGCACTGCAAGAAGTACCAGCTGTCCAGGTACACGCTCTGGATTAGCATGACTGAACAGCCCCCTCCCCCTCCCAATCTCTGCCTCTGAGGGAGAAACAGGAACACATCCTAGCACTGCTCTGCTGGGGAAGGCAAACTGCTGAGAGACAAGTTATCCCAGCAGAGACAGACCTGCTGCGAGTTCCATTTTCTCACTAATTGGCTGGGTCCCTGTGACCCCCAAGCCAACATGAATACCTAGGCTCAGACTGGAAATGGCATGATTCCTCCCTGCCCCCTTTCACCACTTCACTTCCTGACGTCTCTATCACCCCACCTGTACCACAGGGATTAGCAACGAATGGAGACCAAATCCACCAAGCCAGTGTCCCCTCTCCAAAAACCAAACTAATCTCTATGCCTTCATAAAGACACTTCCCCCCTCCCCCCCCCACGCCGAAATGGAGCTTTGCCTAAGTCCTTGATCATAC
>NW_020679511.1:0-4042 GCF_002925995.2 Terrapene triunguis | reverse complement strand
AATCATTTTTGTTGCCCTCCGCTGGACTCTTTCCAATTTTTCCACATCCTTCTTGTAGTGTGGGGCCCAAAACTGGACACAGTACTCCAGATGAGGCCTTACCAATGTCGAATAGAGAGGAACGATCACGTTCCTCGATCTGCTGGCAATGCCCCTACTTATACAGCCCAAAATGCCGTTAGCCTTCTTGGCAACAAGGACGCACTGTCGACTCACATCCAGCTTCTTGTCCACTGTAACCCCTAGGTCCTTTTCTGCAGAACTGCTTCCTAGCCATTCGGTCCCTAGTCTGTAGCGGTGCATGGGATTCTTCTGTCCTAGAGTGCAGGACTCTGCACTTGTCCTTGTTGAACCTCATCAGGTTTCTTTTGGCCTAATCCTCTAATTTGTCTAGGTCCCTCTGTATCCTATCCCTACCCTCCAGCGTATCTATCACTCCTCCCAGTTTAGTGTCATCTGCAAACTTGCTGAGGGTGCAATCTAAGCCATCCTCCAGATCATTAATGATCCTTGGGCCCCTGAATGCCAATGTAACACATACTAAGAGCAGATGCTGCCAGGTCACTAGCACTGTGGAGGATGGTTCATGCTCTGTCCCCAGGAGCAAACCCAGCTGGGAGCTCACAGGTGAGCTGAGATACCACACAGCAGTTCAGCAGCAGCTCTGCAAGGTGCCGTGATCTCTGCCCCATGCCAGCACAGAGTCCAGTCTGCATCAATCCTGGCAGAGTGGCCATGGCGATGCCGGGATCATGCCAGGGATAGCCAGCTGTATGTCCATACTCAGCCCGGATCCTTGGGTTAGTCTGAAAACTGACGCAGACAGGGAGGCAGGAATGCTGCATCCTCGCACACTGAAATACCAACAGTGCCACAACCCCCCTGCCCCAGCCCTGCACCCTCCCACACGCGGATAATGCCAGGAGGTCCGAGCTAGGAACAGCACAGCCTGACAATCTCCCCATGCCCTGCAGGAAGGGGTAGGTGGGAACGGTCTTAGCAGGGACTCTTGACTCAGCCTGCTGGCCAGGAGTAAACTGTACAGCTCCAGGCTCCCTTCCCTGCTCCCTCCTAGATCCGGACGGTGTTGATGCGGAGTGGCTGCACGTTCTTGCCATTCGCGTGGCTCTGGCCAGGACTGAAGTACGAGCAGAGCTTGCCGGGGAACTTCTCCCGGAAGGTGTACAGCCACGACATGTCATCAGCGTTGTAGAAGATCAGGAGCCCTTTGTCATAGTCCAAGAAGACACCTACTTTCTCCAGCTTGCTCTTAACATTGAGCCGGGTCCAGGGCTCGGTGCAGGCGCTGTACTGGTTGCCGTCGTGCATGACGATGCAGTAAAAGCCACGGCTGGGCTGGATCTGAATGCTCCCCTTGCGGGTGACAGCCTCATGCGCCAGCCCAATCATCCACTGGGTCTTCTCCGAGACGATGACCTCCCAGTAGTGCACGCCGCTGCCGAAGGCCTCTGAGCCCAGCACCGACACCTCCACGTCAAAGCGCTTGGGTGAATCCTGCAGCGGTTGCGGGTGCAAGTTGCCATAGGCCACGATGGTGCAGTCATCCGAGAGGATGAGGCGCTGGTGAGCTGTGACAGGGTCCAGCGTGAGGGCTGCTGGCACTGGGAAAGCAAAGGAGGGACAGGAAGGGGCTCAGAAGCTAGCCACACCTCCACACGGCTAGTCAATTACAGGCAAAGCACTTGATTATGTAAAGGGAATGTAAATGCCCCCAAAATAGGGGCCTGCAAGCACCCACCCAGCTACCCTTCACACAGACAGCACTGAGCAATGATCCACAGGGACACCAGAGGGCACTGAGCTGAGGCACGTGTGATGGGGTCAGTCATGTGGCTGGGCAGCCAGCCCCCTGTAACTCCCCATCTGCCCGTGCTGCATGCAGGGACTGGCCCCACAGGCCGGGAAAGCTGTTGGAGGGACCTTCTTGGGACCCTGGAGCATGGGAGAGGCCGCAGAGCTAGCCTCTAACCGGCCCCCGGGACTCACACCTGTGACACTGCTTAGCAATCCCTTTGGCACTGAGGTTTCCTTTAGGAGGAGGAAGATGCAAAGAGCTAGGGAGTGCTCTTATCAGAGTGCAGAGCACATGCACAAATGCGCCAGGGCCTCGGAGATGGGGGCTGATGCTTTGGGGTCTTTCTGGGGGACCCCCTCCCCCTCCCCCTCCGTCCTGAGAGCTCCCCCAGTGGTGGGAGTTAGACACACAGATCAATGCCCTGGGTGAGCTGCTCTGGGGTGGGCTAACAAACACACCAACCAGGTGTGTCGCAGCGCATGGCTCTGCTGGGCTCCCAGCTCGAGATGTATCAGGGTAGCTCTGACTGAGCGAGCACGCTAAAAACAGACAGGTAGCCACGGCGGCACCAGGGGCCGGCCGCCCCACGAGACCCTAGGTGCAGATGCAGGGTGGCTAATGCTCCCCCGCCTGTGCAGCTGTGGCTGCAGCTCG
The DNA here is from genome assembly GCF_002925995.2 of Terrapene triunguis. Taxonomy (NCBI): domain Eukaryota; kingdom Metazoa; phylum Chordata; order Testudines; family Emydidae; genus Terrapene; species Terrapene triunguis. Next base: position 1,572 of record NW_020679511.1, on the reverse strand, counting down.
ATCAAAGCTAGTGTGGGTACGTCTGGAAATTACACCCCAGCGCCAGTGCAGATGTAGCCTCCGTGTGTGATGCCCCAGCACAAGCAGCAGCTTCCTTGGTGTCTGTAGCGGGATCCCCCCAGCGAGCTACAGAGGGTGACAGCACTTGCCTCCACCCGGCCTCAAGGAATCTTTGATGAGGGTGGGTCTATGGATACAGGGGAATAGGGGAGAGTGGAGCCAGGAGGCCCGAGGGGGCAGGAATCTTGCTGCAAGGGGGAGTAGGGCACTGGAGAGCAGCTCAGATGTGCCGCAGGAGAAGGTGGGGCAGCTGGAGGGAAGCACCAGAGCTCCCTGCCTGCTCCATCTAACAGACCTCCTGGGGTTTGGCAGAGGAGCCCCACGCTGCTCGGAACCACGGGGCAGGGTACAAGGCCAGCTCCAGGCTGGCTGGGGCAGTACATGCATGGGGCGCCTTGCTGGGGGCCCCAGGATCCAGAGAGACCTGGCTCCCTCACAAGCTTTGGACAAGCAGTTCTCTTTTCCCATTGCCCAGCCCCCCCCCAGTGAGGGGGTTCCTGTGGGGAAAGGCCCACAGCCTCCTCCATGGAAGCTCAGGTCCCCAGTGCTCACTGATGTCCCATGCTGGGCTTGGCAGAGCTGATGCTGCCTAGCGATATTAATTAACACCATCGGTAACTTCCCATTCATCAGCGAAAGGCTGGTGCCAGGCACTCGAGCTCAGCGAGGGGAGCCAGGCACGGTGATTTCATCCCTCTCCTTTCTCTTGGTTTTGCTGCAGAGTGGTAAATTCCACCCCCCCACACGCGCTTTTGGAATGGTGAGGGATGCTTCCATGATTAGACAGTCATAATTCAGGAAGCCCTTCAAAATTTATAGACAAATTTGACAATGGCCCCAGGTCTAACTTACCAATTCGGAGGCCAATCTGACTTATTTTGTGGATGGAGGAGGGACAGGGGGAGAAAACTTGGTCTAAAAGGGAAACCCACAGTCACAATGGGTGGGCACCACTCAGAATCTGGCTCTTTGCAACCCAGATCCCGCCAACCCGTCAAAGGAGCTAGTCCCCACGGAGGCTGCAGGGAGCGTGACAGCTGCTGAGCAGAGTGCAGAGACAGACGGGTTTGGAGCAATGGCAGAGCTGGCACAGTGCCATTGCACTTGACAGACCTTACGCCCAGGAGGGACAGAGGGTGAGGCCTGAATAAGCAAGAGCGGAAAGGCCGGCAGGCCTGGAGCAAGCTCTCGTACAGGTCCGTGTCTCAGCAGAACAGCTCCATGTCCCAGAGGACAGATCGGCTAATTAATAAACATCAGTTGTGAATGTCTGTATCAGGCACGGAGCTCAGTGGCAAGAAACCCAGCTAGAAATGGAATTAACCCCCACCTCCCTGGATTAACCCTCCCTCCCCAGCCTGCCCCCAGGGCCCTGCCTCCCCCAGCTGGTCTCCAGGCCAGCTCCAGCTGGGGCCATATCCTTGCACTGCAGGCCCCTATGCTCCCGTTACCACAGCAGTGGAAGAAGCCCTGCAGAGAGGGCCTTTGTCAGCCTCTGATGTGTTCTCCCTT
>NW_020679510.1:0-4501 GCF_002925995.2 Terrapene triunguis | reverse complement strand
CAGAATGTAGACACTGTACTAGATAACGTGATTTTTTTAATTTAGATTGGTGTTGCAACTTTTGAAGTGCTATATTTTTCAGTGAATAAAATAGAAAATGACTTAAAAAACAAATTAAACTAGAATTATAAATGGTACAGGTAGCAATGCCTCTAGTTAAGTCAGCCCAACACTTTCCATTATAAGAACCTATATTCAATTGCTTATAACTTTGACAAACTTTAACCATTTAGACTTCAATTTTCCATGCATGCTGTCTCCCTCAGGATGCATTTCATGGGAAAATTTCAGTGAAAATGGTTCAACCATTTCTCAGAAACAGATTAAGCAAATATACACAGTTTTGCTAATGTTAAAAATTTTGTACAACCATTTGGTTGAGAAGCTGTAGTGCTTCCAAGTTTAGGAATAGAGAATTGAAATTTGATGAGAGGGCGGAACATATAGGCTGGCATCAGGGATATGTCTTTCTGCTATCCTCATGAAAATCTGCCTTAATTGGGCCAAGTTGTGAGCCTCTGAAAACACTCTGTGGGAGGTTGGGTCTGGGACTGGGCTGTGAAGCAAAGAGGGGCGGGACTCAGGAGAAGGGACTGGGATGAGGAGCTGAGGGAGGATAATGGACGGGGATAAGGACAGATGAAAGAAACTAGTATAGAAGTGGCAAGACTTGGAGAGACAGGCAAAAGAACCTGTAACTATTAAGAGTACATTGCCCTCGGAATCTGAAATAGGACACAGGATTCCTAAGTTTCACCTTTCCTCTGCTATTAGCAAATTATTGTTAAACCCACTGGCAAAATGTGGATCATCTCCTTGTAGTTCTGGTCCATAGAGAGGATGACAGCCTACTACTGCTATCAATTACTGTGTTAGCCCATGTGGCAGAGTCTGCGTGCTGTGATGAGACAAGTGGGGAGTCAATATGGCTCCACATGATGGAATTTCTTTTTTTTCAGTTTGCTTTTTGTAAACTTAGGAAATTGCATATAAAATCTACATAAAAAGAACATTAAGGTTGCAAAGTCAAGCACTCAAAAGTTAGGATATACCAGAATTAAGTTAACCTGTGCTAATCATTATGATAGACTTTAATTGCATGATCACATACTGTTTTTTCCCCAGGACCCCTGCCTCCTTCAGCAGATAAGATGGATCTGTTCTGGGATGAATCAGGGTTGGATAGCTAATTAGCATCTTATCTGTAGGACCTGTATCTCATTTGTAACAGAAGCTGGAATGTGTGTAGTGAATGAGGCAGGGGATTTCAGGAAGAGAAAGAATGATTTCATAGTTAAGGCAATTGAATGCCACCCTGAATTCTGTTCCTTCCTCTGCCTTTTTCATCAGAGAAAGGCATAACAAGATTCAAAGGTTGGAAGATGAGGCTAGATAAATTCAGACTTGAGATAAGGTACACATTTTATTTAATTAACCACTGGACGAACTTACCAAAAGACTTGTGGAAGTCTTCAAATCAAGATTGGATGTCTTTCTTAAATATGTACTCTAGCTCATTCATAAGTTATGGTCTTGATGCAGGAATTGCTGGGTGAAATTACTTGGCTTGTGTTATACAGGAGGTCAGATTAAATCAATGGTGCCCAAACTTTTCCTATTGCGCCCCCCCATCAGTAATGGAATCTGTCCACGTCCTCCCTCCATTACAGCTCTGTTGGCTCAACAGAGGAGCTTGGGCTGAAAGTGGAGCTGGGGACAGAACTGAGGATGAAGTAGGAGCTGGAGTTAGAGGCAGAGCTGGCCTGGGAATGAGGGCAGAGCTGCGGCTGGTGTCGAAGTTGGGCTGGGGGCGGAGTAGAGCTGCAGCTGGGGGGCAGTCCCTCCCTGCCCACCATGGGGGCTGGCCCAGGCCCTGACGTGTGCCCCCCCAATGTTTCCACTCGCCCCCCCAGGAGGGTATGCCCCACAGTTTGGGGACCACTGGACTAGATGATAAGAATGGTCTCTTCTGCCCTTGAAATGTATGAATTTATGATTTTTACTGCAATTTCTCCATGAACAAGACACTTATTAAAATTATATTTTGCATTGTTTTTAGAAGGATTAAAACCCAAAACCTGTAGTAAGATACATGCATGTACACCCTTGTACCTGCCCAAAGTCCCACAGACTTCATTGAGGCTCCACACGTGAGGGAGTGTGACTATGCACATCTTACTGCAGGACCAGGGCATGCAGAATTTCATCAGGACTGAAGTTCCAATGTTAGGTATTGGCAAGTCAAATCCCCAGATTCTCCACATCATGTTTGTTGCTACCTAGATAGTAACCGTGACATCTTACATCTGAGGATTGCACAGTGCTACTCTGACTGTTGTTTTATTAGAATACTAAAAAAGAGAGAGATGGAGGAACTCAGACTTCAGGTGCTGAGCTAATTCAGTGTATGCTAGATCATTAGGGCAGAAAACTACTTTGTGTACTTATCATAAAAGCTATTTCCTGTTATTCTGTAAAAACAATTATCCATTTAAAAGCTTTGAAATTTCACATCAGTGTGATTTCTTATTTCGTTGTACAGTATGATGAAATGAAATGGAATTCCTTTAAATTTGCCCTTCATCTTGACAAAGATATCAATTAACTACTTTATATTAGATCCTTCTACATTATGGATTAGAGAATATCTTTTGTTTATCTCAGAAATTTTTGCAATTAGCTATCTTGGCCCCAGTCCTGCAGTCCTTCCTCAGACAAAACTTCAGTGGATGTTTACCCTCGTAACAGATGCAGGATTGGGCCAATTATGTTGAATTTAGTTCCATATTTTCCATAGTGTGATTTTGTATGTGTGTGTGTGTTCTTTGGCTGAATTTTGCACCTAATATTTATTCTTCTGACATTTTAAGTATGGGAAGGAAAAATATCCTAGCCTTTTTTTAAAACTTTCCTTTCATATCATCTTGTTCCATGAGAGACCCACAGCATCTATAATGAGCCTAGAGACTTGAAGCATAAAAGGAACCTGGAACTCCCAGTCAGCAGTAAAAGTTACTCAGCCTACAGTATACACTGGTGGCATGCATTATACTGAGCTTATGTGCAGTGTCTTGTGATATCCTGTACTGTGGTATGGCAGTGGTCTATAAGACTGTTTCTCAAACTGTGAGTCAAGCCTTCCCAGGGGCCAAAAGGATTAGCTGGTGGGAAGGGAAGGAGCACAAATGAACATTCAGTTGCTCTCCAGAGTATCAACTTTAGTTATTTTTTAAATAAGAAGTCTCTACCTGCTATGATTGCAAAGAAGAACTTCAAAGCATCAGGCAAGTGTGACCAGTGTAGAGATGTCCACCTGAGTTTGCAAAGACCCTGAAGCAATAGCCTCATTCATGTCAATGTGTCCTAATTCAGGTATCACGATATTTTAAATGTCACTATCATTAACTATTACACTGCTCAAAGCACAAAAGAAAGGAGAGAAAGTGTTTATCATATGATGATCTATACCAGCAGTTCCCCAAGTGTGTATATGGGGAGGGAGGAGGAAGCATGAAGGACTAGTCAGGGGGTGCAGAAGATAAATTAATTAAGATGTGTAGGCTTTTAATAATGCACAATGGGTTTGCAGTTGGTTTAATTTTTCTGAAGGGAGGCTTATCTTTTGAAATTTGAGAAACACTGCTGTAAGACCTAGGAAAGTAATATTAGCAGTTTCTGCTTCATTCATAGATTATAAGGCTAGAAGGGACCATTGTTATCATGTAGTTTGACCTCCTGCATAATGCAGGCTATAAGACTTTCCTGGATTAATTCCTGTCTTAACTAAAGCATATCTTTCAAGAAAATATTCTATCTTGATTTAAAAATTTCCAGTGATGGAGAATTCACCACAACACTGTAAGTTGTTCCAATGGTTAATTACCCTCACTTAAAAAATTGCACCTTATTTCTTGTTTGAATTTGTCTGGCTTCAACTTCCAGCCATTAGATTTTGTTATATCTTTGTCTGCTAGACTGAAGAGCCCACATTGTCAATTTTCTGTTCCCTGGGTAGGTACTTGCAGACTGTGATCAAGTCACCCTTAACCTTCCCTTTAGTGCAAAGTGATTGAGTGACAATTACCATGGAGACCATAACTGATTTTTTTGACTGATCTAATCTATGCCAAGTTTTACAACGATAAGGACTGACATATGTCTCGAAAGTGGCTGAACTTGTCATTCTGCCAACTTTCTTCTTGCACACACACCTATCCCAGTGAGGCCTTTTTCCATATACTTGATAATAGAGTCTTTGGATTTACATATGGAGAGAGCTAAAAGACTTAAGACAGTTTATTCAACTTTTGTTTAATTTGAAATAAATTCCTTTAGCAATGCCATTGTTAAGAGACCATGTCTAAGGGTATGTCTACACTACGAGAGTAGTTCGATTTTAGTTAAATCGAATATGTGCAATCGATATTAGAAAGTCGAACGTGTGTGTCTACACTAAGGACAGTAATTCGACTTTGTCAGTCCACACTACCAGGGAAAGCGT
>NW_020679509.1:0-2142 GCF_002925995.2 Terrapene triunguis | reverse complement strand
CACATTGACAACCCTGGGATGTCTTTCCTTTATCCACAAATATGTACAGCTTCAGAGCAAGCTGCCCTGCACCACATAGTCAGTGCATGCCTCATATTACAAAACCAGGAGTACTTTAAGTTTGAAAGGGCACTTCAGTCTCTACAGACTGGTGCCTTGTGATCTCCAGTGAAACGGTTCCGTTCAGCATGAAAGAACATGGTCACAACACACCATCTGCTTAAACCATTATCAAGTTGTTTGTAGGTATCCCAGCAGAATAGGGTTGCCAACTTTCTGATTGCAGAAAACTGAACACCCTTGCTCCCACCCCTGCCCTGAGATCCTACCCATGCCCTGCCCCTTCTCCAAGGCCCTGCCCCTGCTCACTCCATGCCCCTTCCCTCTGTCGCTTGCTCTCCCCCACCCTCACTCACTCCACTCACTCATTTTCACCATGCTGGGCCAGGAGGTTGGGGTGTAGGATGGGGTAAGAGCTCTGGCCAGGGGTGTGGGTTCTGGGGTGGGGCCTGGAATGAGGGGTTTGGGGTACAGGAAGGGGCTCCAGGCTGGGCAGTGGGGCCAAAGTGTTATACCAATAGAATAAAAACCAGCAGGATCTTATTAAGAGGGATAAGGCAAAGATGCCACATTTATTGTAAATATAATGATAAAGCAAAAGATAAAAGTAAACAACGTTGTTTGACTACTTATTACTTATACACACACACATACATATATATATAGAGAGAGAGGGAGAGAGATTCATTCACACAATCATTCATTCAAGTTCTGTATAGGTGTTATAGTTACCAGCCTAGAAGTTGCTCATGCCAAGTTACTGGCCAGGTAGCTTGGTCATGAGGATGGAGCAGAGTCTGTGTCAGATGCATCTGATGCTCCTGGAGGCTGGCAGAGAGACTCAAAGTCCTCAGTCTTTAGAGTCCATTTTTATAGGAATTAATTCCTATGTTAGTTTATGGGAGCTGTTTCATCCTGCTGTTGCTGACTCAATCAGCAGATGGCACACATTCCTGTCCAAAGTGGCACATTCCTGGTGGCTCCACATTGTCCAAAGTTTGTGTTTCTCATCCTTCCAGGTGATGGGGTGGATCCCAGTTTACCCTCCGGGGGTTTCTGGTTATCCACTTGCACATTCTTCGGCCGATGGATACTTTCTTTCTAGGCTGGCACCTCCCTAACCATCCATGTATATCAAGCATTCATCAGCATACATTCCATACCTTAACCATATTTTAATTTACTGTCTCCACCACTTTCGGGGTGTGTGCTAATTCATTTGAGGCTCCCGGCCCTTTAATCACAGAGGGTGGGGGGGGGGGGGTCTGTCCTAGGAGCCCTTGAATGAAGTGAAAGTCACTTAACAGCTTACAGTGTTTGTTTACATTGTATCAATTACTTCAAGAACAAAGTCAGTTAACTTGTTTGTAAGTTTTACATAGTAGTAAAGTATCTTTCACAGGATAGATCTAATCAATGGTTTCTACAGACAATAGCTTACAAGTTTTAACAGAAGACCCAAGAGATTTTTGTACTTGGTGAAACTGGATTTTAAAGTGTGTGGGATTTAAAGTGTGTGGGACAAATTATGAGGGGGTCACTGTCACTTGGGGGAATCACTGTTAGTACCTTCTTTAATATCCCTACAAAAGGGTTCGGAGTGTGGGAGGGAGCTGGGGCAGGAGTGAGGAAGGAAGTATGGGATCTGGGCTGGGGCCAGAAATGAGGGGTTCGGGATCTGGAAGGGGGCTCCAGGCTGGGGCCTAGGGATTTGGAGTGTGGGAGGGGGCTCAGGGCTGGGGTAGGGGGTTGGGGTGTGGGAAGAGGTTTGGGGTGCAGGCTCTGGGCAGCGCTTACCTCATGTGGCTCCCTGAAGCTGCAACATGTTCCTCTAGCTCCTAGGTGGAGGCGTGGCCAGGGGGCTCTGTGCACTGCCCCCATCTGCAGGCACTGCCCCCGCAGCTCCCATTGGCTGACCAGAGCCACCAGAGTCCCTTTTCCACCGGTCGTTCCAATCGAAAACCAGATGTCTGGCAACCCTATAGCAGAGAAGGTATTTAAAGGAAGACACATATATCTTTGAAGCTATGCCCATGTTTGAGTGGCAGCATGGGAGAAAGCAAGAAGGTGCTTATTTGAAAA
>NW_020679508.1:0-1872 GCF_002925995.2 Terrapene triunguis | reverse complement strand
ATTATTTTCTGTGGCAGGACAAAGAACAATCACAAGTGCAGACTCGGCCCACAGCTACCCGGGGGTGAGACCCAGGCACCGGATCTCCCTCTGCTCTGCCCAGAGGCCCCGACCAGACACTGACCTGGACCAGCAGGGGCTTTATCACGGTGTCCACTCGCCCCTGGGCCGGCACCATGGCCAGCTCTGTGCCGCACAGCTCCTCGGTGCTGCCCGGGCTCCCAGCCCTCTCCCCCGCTCTGTAGGCTTGTTACGTCCGTAAAGAGATGAATCCCACGGCCCTGGGGGCTTGTTATTCTCTGTTGCTGTGCTGGGTTCCTCTCCACTGGCAACAGGGCGCAGGAACCAGCCCCACGTGGGCAGCCAGCCCTCCCCCACCACTGTGCCACCTCTGGGGGTTGCTGCTTTCGAGGGTCTGGCCTGGAGGTCGCTCCGCAGGGACGGTCTGTGACAGCTCCTCACTCACCCCACAGGGACCAGGTCCTACAGCCACGTCTCTGGGAAGTACGCACGTGGCGCTGCCTCATCCTGGGCGCTGGGTTCTGGCGCTAGCAGGCGATTGCTCACTCGGGTCCCTGCTGCACTATCCACACTTGCTGCCCCAGGGATCATGTCTAGAAAAGATACAAAGGGGGGTTGACGGAGCCCCACCCTGGTTTGGGGGCAAATCCAGACGATGATTCACGTGTGTTTGCACCTGCAAACTCTCGATGTTTGGGGACATTTCGGGGGCTGCACGTGGCCCCGGGAGCTCTGAGAACTGACCCCTGCTGGCAGGGCTGGGGCTGGAGGTGTCGGGCTGGGGGTGTCCTACGTGCAGCACACGCTGGTGGACTCAGCACATGGGCAGGAGCCAGGGAGTCCTGAGCTCAGTCCCAGCTCTGCCCCGAGCAGCGTTAAGGGTACGTTGCACTCCCAGGGCCCTGCACAAAGAGCCGCTAGCCAGGCAGGTCACATCATTAGCCACACTGAGCAGCTGGGACATGGAGGCCTAGGGAGGTTCAGTGCGTTTCTACTGCAACCACCGAGCACGAGTGGGCATTGCAGGACCCCATGTAATCGCCTCCATAACACCCAGCTTGACTCTCAGATCCCAGGGCAGTGCGTAGGGCTGGTGCTGGAAAAGCCATCGGTCTCCATGTGAACATAAGAACGGCCAGACTGGGTCAGACCAAAACCACATCAGCACTGTGTGGAATGGGGGAAGGGAGGGTCCCAGAGGAGGTGGGATCCCGGGACGGTTAAAGATTTGTGTACATCCAGGTATCATATGCTACTTTGTTCCTTGGAGTACAGTGCAGCAGGTACTGTACTTCAGCAGGGTTAAACTGCAGAGGGACGGGTGTTGACTGCAGTGGGTACTGGGAGTGCACAGGGCTGGACTGTGACGGGGCAGGAGTGGAATGCAGCAGGGACAGACTGGAGCCAGGAGGTTGATAAGAGTGCGTTGGCGGTGTCTGGAGGGGATGCATGGGAAAGAGTTTTGCGACAACAGCTGCAGGGGAGGGCGGGTGCGGAGCTGCTCGGTTTGCAGTGCTAGTAGCACCTGGAGCGTGTTCGCTTGGTGCTCCATAGCATTTAAGAGGCTCTGTTCTGGGGCTTCGTTCTGGCGCGCTGCGTTCTCCTTTCGGTCCCTCTTCTTGCTGTCCCGCCACTCATTCAATTCTTGTTTTTCGGCCGCGGAGTGCATCATGACATCACGCAGAAAGTCCTCTTTAGTTCTTTGTGGCCGCTTTCTAATTCTGCGCAGCCGTTCAGCCGGTGATCACAAAGAGGGAGGCTGGGCTCCCAAGGTCATATCTGTGAAGCCAAAATACAGCATTTAACGGAAGCTGTATTGTTTGCAACACACAGACCAGTGATTCACAAACA
>NW_020679507.1:0-4902 GCF_002925995.2 Terrapene triunguis | reverse complement strand
TCCTCCACTTCCTTTGCTGACAATTCCACAGTCTGATCCATTTTGTTATCCAGAAGTTTTTTCTTGAGACATCACAAATTTTCCCTTTTAAAATTTCACCCTATTATTTCTTGTTCTTGAATGATCCTAAATCAGGAGTTCTCAGACATTTTCATAGAGGGATGCTTTATGTACACTTCAGCCACAGAACTTCCCTGTAGCAACTACTGTTGTTGACATGAAAAAGTAATATTGGAAAATAAATAATTTGATCCCTCAATTTCATATTGCTACACATTATTACCCCAGGCTGCTTTTTCATATTATTTGTTTTTCCTTTTCTCTTTTTTCAGGCACACATCTCCTTCTCCTAATTGGATTTCTGCAAGTGAAGAACATAACTTTTTATTTTTGAATGCTAAACTCCACTTGCCACTGTCTGTTCCATCTCTTCAGCGCTGTGCAGTCCTCAGATGTGTCCTCTGTTTCTCCAGTTTTTGTTTTTCTATCATAGCTTCATGTCTTTTACATTTTTGTTTTGTTTTATGGATCGTCACTTATACTTCACTTGAATTACATGTATCAAACTTGAGTGTCCTCAACAGGAGTTTTCTAATTGTATGAGGAAATGTTATGATGGTTTCAGAAGTTAAATTTTTTAGACGCTGATAACTGAGGGCTTTAAGCAGTGATCGATCCAGCGGGGGTCGATTTATCACGTATAGACATGATAAATCGACCGATGAGCGCTCTCCTGTCAACTCCGGTACTCCACCAGAACGAGAAGCACAAGCAGAGTCGACGGGAGAGTGTCAGCTGTTGACTTACCGCAGTGAAGACACCGCGGTAAGTAGATCTAAGTACGTCGACTTCAGCTGTGCTATTCACGTAGTTGAAGTTGCGTATCTTAGATTGACCCCGCACGGTACTGTAGACAAGCCCCGAGTGTAGTTTTTTCTAGAGAGAGTTTCCTGACTTTGTACTGTGTGTTATGACCTCCAAAGCTGAAGCACTTACATATTCTCAAATAAAAGGGTTAAGATTGAAAGTGCATTACCACTGAGTCCAGTACCATCCAAAACTTGTATACTTTCCCTACAAAACTTCTACACCTAAAAATACCAGCCACAAATGTTAGAAAATCAGGAAATGAACAGTGAAAGGAATCCAGCCAGTTCCTCAGTTCTTTACAATACTAGAGTGCTCATTGTCACATACTACTTTTTCCACAGATAGCTGCCTCATTTAATGCACATGATTGTCAGTGCTCGGGAGATGAATCAGACAGGTATCATAGAATCATAGAATCATAGAATATCAGGGTTGGAAGGGACCTCAGGAGGTCATCTAGTCCAACCCCCTGCTCAAAGCAGGACCAATTCCCAACTAAATCATCCCAGCCAGGGCTTTGTCAAGCCGGGCCTTAAAAACCTCCAAGGAAGGAGACTCTACCACCTCCCTAGGTAACGCATTCCAGTGCTTCACCACCCTCCTAGTGAAGTAGTGTTTCCTAATATCCAACCTAAACCTCCCCCACTGCAACTTGAGACCATTGCTCCTTGTTCTGTCATCTGCCACCATTGAGAACAGCCGAGTTCCATCCTCTTTGGAACCCCCCTTCAGGTAGTTATAGGCTGCTATCAAATCCCCCCTCATTCTTCTCTTCTGGAGACTAAACAATCCCAGTTCCCTCAGCCTCTCCTCATAAGTCATGCTTTCCAGACCCCTAATCATTTTTGTTGCCCTCCGCTGGACTCTTTCCAATTTTTCCACATCCTTCTTGTAGTGTGGGGCCCAAAACTGGACACAGTACTCCAGATGAGGCCTCACCAATGTCGAATAAAGGGGAACGATCACGTCCCTCGATCTTCTGGCTATGCCCCTACTTATACAGCCCAAAATGCCGTTAGCCTTCTTGGCAACAAGAGCACACTGTTGACTCATATCCAGCTTCTCGTCCACTGTGACCCCTAGGTCCTTTTCTGCAGGACTGCTACCTAGCCATTCGGTCCCTAGTCTGTAGCTGTGCATGGGATTCTTCCGTCCTAAGTGCAGGACTCTGCACTTGTCCTTGTTGAACCTCATCAGGTTTCTTTTGGCCCAATCCTCTAATTTGTCTAGGTCCCTCTGTATCCGATCCCTACCCTCTAGTGTATCTACCACACCTCCTAGTTTAGTGTCATCTGCAAACTTGCTGAGAGTGCAGTCCACACCATCCTCCAGATCATTAATAAAGATATTAAACAAAACCGGCCCCAGGACCGACCCTTGGGGCACTCTGCTTGAAACTGGCTGCCAACTAGACATGGAGCCATTGATCACTACCCGTTGAGCCCGACAATCTAGCCAGCTTTCTATCCACCTTACAGTCCATTCATCCAGCCCATACTTCTTTAACTTGGCAGCAAGAATACTGTGGAAGACCGTATCAAAAGCTTTGCTAAAGTTAAGGAATAACACATCCACTGCTTTCCCCTCATCCACAGAGCCCGTTATCTCATCATAGAAGGCAATTAGGTTAGTCAGGCACGACTTCCCCTTGGTGAATCCATGCTGACTGTTCCTGATCACTTTCCTCTCCTCTAAGTGTTTCATAATTGATTCCTTGAGCACCTGCTCCATGATTTTTCCAGGGACTGAGGTGAGGCTGACTGGCCTGTAGTTCCCCGGATCCTCCTTCTTCCCTTTTTTAAAGATGGGCACTACATTAGCCTTTTTCCAGTCACCCGGGACCTCCCCCGATCGCCATGAGTTTTCAAAAATAATGGCTAATGGCTCTGCAATCTCATCCGCCAACTCCTTTAGCACCCTCGGATGCAGCGCATCCGGCCCCATGGACTTGTGTATGTCCAGTTTTTCTAAATAGTCCCGAACCACTTCTTTCTCCACAGAGGGCTGGTCACCTTCTCCCCATATTGTGCTGCCCAGTGCAGCAGTCTGGGAGCTGACCTTGTTTGTGAAGATAGAGGCAAAAAAATCATTGAGTACATTAGCTTTTTCCACATCCTCAGTCACTAGGTTGCCTCCCTCATTCAGTAAGGGTCCCACACTTTCCTTGACTTTCTTCTTGTTGCTAACATACCTGAAGAAACCCTTCTTGTTACTCTTAACATCTCTTGCTAGCTGCAACTCCAAGTGTGATTTGGCCTTCCTGATTTCACTCCTGCATGCCTGAGCAATATTTTTATACTCCTCCCTGGTCATTTGTCCAATCTTCCACTTCTTGTAAGCTTCTTTTTTGCATTTAAGATCAGCAAGGATTTCACTGTTTAGCCAAGCTGGTCGCCTGCCATATTTACTATTCTTTCTACACATCGGGATGGTTTGTTCCTGCAACCGCAATAAGGATTCTTTAAAATACAGCCAGCTCTCCTGGACCCCTTTGCCCCTTTGCCCCTTTGTATGTAGTGAAGGAGGCTGTAGTCTGTAGGGCCCCTGCCTTATTTGTTGCAGAATTTGAAAGGTGTTCACTTAAGGAGGCAAGGCAGGAAGAGAAGGGATGGCCTTGTGGTTAGGCAGTTGCACGACATCCTGGAGAATTGGATTCTGTTGCTGCCTCTGCCATGGAGTTTCTGTGTAATGCTGGAGAGGTCACTTAAATTAAAATGTTCACAGTTGCCATGAACAGTGTGCTCCTCATTCTCTGGATACCTAACTTGAGGCACCAGGAGCCAGATTTGTGAAAGGGCTGAGCACTTACAGCTGCAACTGAAGTCAATGGGAGCTGGGTTTGGAACATATTGTTGCCCCTTTTTGACCCGAGAGAACAGAATTGATGCAGAATTATGATTATTAGGCCTATCCATTTACCCTAATTGTAGTCTTAAATGTAAAAGTATCTAAACATTCATAAGATGTAACAATAACCTATACGTTTTTTACCTGCTTGGGAATTAACCAAGAAAAATAGGTCAATTTGTTTTCCATAATGAATATTATGAAAAAGTGCAAGAAAACAAGACAGAGACCAAATTCAAACAAAAAAGGGCCTATGGATATGATTCTTATGGAAACACCAAAAATTATACAAACCTGTTGCCCCTGCGTATCACTAACAGCCCACATTATCCACAAGTGACGGGAGAGGCTGAGAGAGGTGTACAGACAGCCACGAAAATCCTACTGCAGGAAGATCCATTCCTTGCTCTCCTGAGTTACAGAACAACACCAATAGTGGCTACTGGATATAGTCCAGCACAACTCCTGATGGGAAGACAACTCAGAACTACTGTTCCAATTCTGGAAAAGAATCTATCTCCAAAGTGGCCAGACATGAAGAAAGTAGTCAAATTGGAATAAAACGCTAAAAGAGATTATGAACATTTTTACACCAGACGTCACTCAGTGAACCGCTGGGTCTAAATCCTGGTGACCACGTTTGTGTCAAACTGGATGGAGAAAAATGATGGACAACTCCAGCTGTCATAAAGAAAAAGAATTCAGCACCCAGATGATATGTGATCGAGGTCAACAGTAGACAGTTCAATGGAATGCTGCAGAGGAGCACGTGGATCGGACAGAGACTTCTCTTAGAGGAGAGTCTATTGATAGAGATTCTCTAGGTTATAGTCAGGAGCACAGGATGGAAGAGGATAATGTAAGGGCCAGATCAGATGAGAAACATTCACATAAAGAATCGGACACATCAGAAAAGGGGAGACAAATAAATAGTGACAAGTTTTTAAAGTGCTTGTACACAAATGCTAGAAGTGTAAATAATAAGATGGTGAACTAGAGTGCCTTGTGATAAAGGAGGATATTGATATAATATACGTCACAGAAACCTGGTGGACTGAGGACAATCAATGGGACACAATCATTCCGGGGTACAAAATATATCAGAAAGACAGAACTGGTCGTGCGGCGGGTGTCACTATATGTGAAAGAAAATGTAGAATCAAATGAAGTAAAAATCTTAAGTGA
>NW_020679506.1:0-1007 GCF_002925995.2 Terrapene triunguis | reverse complement strand
GGGGCTCAGCCTGGGGGTTCTGGCCCTGGGCAGCAGCTGGGTGCTTCTGCCTGTTGCCAGCTGGGTTGGAGGTCTGTGGGGGAGCCTCCCGACTGCTGGGGTGTCTGGGGTCCCCAGCTCCCTGGGAGCTATGGGGGCAATTACCTTGGCGGGGGGCAGCCCCACAGGGCTCCCAGAATCCAGCCTGGGCCCTTTCACTGGGGGGGGGCGGGAGGGGGAGGAGGTTGCTCCTGCTTGTCCCCTCCCCTCACAGCCCCTCTGTAAGGGGAAATGAGCCCAGCCCGCACGCACGCCCCCCCGTCATGTGATCAGTGACTGATCTCCCTGTGAGATTCCATCTTCTGTGCTGCCCCCCTCCCCCGATAATACATGTATCATGCCCAATGGGGAGGGAGCTGGGCCTGGGGGGGCCTCAAATCACCCCTCATTAATGCCCTCTTGCCCCCCTGCCCAGCTCAGCCTGGAGGATTTCACAGCATATGGGGGAGTCTTCGGCAACAAGCCCGACAGCGCTTTCCCCAGCCTGGAGGTGAGCAAGGGGGGCCCAGACAGAGCTGGTGGGGCTGGGAGGGGGATAGGTGGCAGGGGCCGTGGCTCAGGAGTGAGAGGCCGTGATGGGGCTGTGGGTTGGGGGTGAGGGGCTGTGGGTTGGGGGGTGGCAGGTGCTGCAGGGTGGGGTAAAGGGCCCTGATGGGGCTGTGGGTCGGGGGTGAGGGGCTGTGGGTCAGGTGCCTGTCTCTAACTCTTCCCTCCCACACACACAGAGCGCCCTGGCGGGGGCCCCCTCAACCCTGGTGCTCCCAGCTGTGCAGGGGGCGGCGGCCGCCGGCGTCTTGGGGCTGCTGAAAGAGAAGCTGGGGCTGAGCCCCCTGCATGTGGAGCCGGGCACCCTGAGGGAGCTTCGCCTCAACGCCAGCCTGCCCGCCCTGCTGCTGGTGCGGCTGCCCTACACCGCTGGGTACGTGCCCCATGTCCCCGCCTGGCCTGCCCGCCCTGCTGCTGGGTAC
>NW_020679505.1:0-2766 GCF_002925995.2 Terrapene triunguis | reverse complement strand
GTGACAGCGACGAGATGGTGAGGGATGAAGATTGGACAAGAGTAGAACTTGCCCCCGGGTTGGGCCAGATTTTAAGGATGAGGGTATATAACAGGGTGGCTTGGCCTGTGGCTGCAAAGCCTGGAGCTAGGCCAAATTGATGACCGAGTGAGCCCCACCTGAGAGGAAACAAGGGAAAACAGCAACAAAAGTACAGAAGCAGACCTAGCTGTTCAGTATACGGCCTTGGGCCAAAACCTGGAGTCCAGGGTAGGACTGAGTTCTCCCACTGTCCCTAAGGAGGGAGACATAGAAGACCATAGAAACCCAAGAAGGGCAGGCCAAGCCGAAATCAGGCTGAGGAAGAGCTCCCCACGAGGGTGGAAGGCCTTGTTTCTGTTCAAAACATTTCTGGACTTTGTTTGGAAGGAGCATGACCCAGGAAGGAGTGGATTAAAGGACAGTCACCTGGTTGGAGGGCTGAGTTCCCAGCCAAAAACTGCAAGAGTGACTATCAACAGGGTTGCTAGCCCAGCTAGAAAGCTGTGACACGAGGCCTGGCCAGGATCGAGCGGTGAGTCAACTCTGGTACAAACCTGCATCCATTATGGAAACAGCCTGGTATTGGAGAGTGGGTGGGGAGACCAGGGAGATGGGAGAGGTTACTGAGGCTGGGGTGGGGAGGAAGCTGTGGGGCTGGGAGGGGAAGGACATGGCCCAGCTTGTGGGAGGGATCCTGCTGGCTGTGTCTGGAGCACTGTGTAGCCTCTTCTATGGGAAGTTCCCATGGGTCAGTGGGTCCTGAATCTCTCATGCTCCTTTGTTCTCTTTGGGCTTCACAGGAGATGTCTGGTGAATGGCCCCTGGACTCTGTGCCCAGCACCACTCAGAAATTATTCGCTACCTTCAAAGAAACAGGGCACAGCTCAGCCTGTTAGGCAGGCTGGAGACTCACACTTCACTCAAACACACAACACTGAGGTGGTTTGGGAAGCATAGTAACAAAGAAGTGATACTAAGCAAGAGAAAGAGACAAATTTCAAACAGACAAACAAAACAAAACACACTTTGTAGTGACTAAAACTGAATCTTAAGAGTCACAATCTTTGCCTTAGCAGTTTCCAGACTAACATCTCAGCTTTCCTAACAGACCTTATTTGATGTCCCCGTATGGTACAAAAATTCTCTGTCGAATGCTCTGATTTGATTGCTTAGCCTTTCGGTTTCAGACCCTCTGTTCTCCTTCTGGGGTGCCTGGACCCTGATTGTAACATCTCTCTTCCAGTCTCTGTCCCAGCCTCTTACCCAGATGTAAGCTGCAGCCAGCCCAGCTCAGAGAGCAGTGGGGACAGATGATCTCCTCCTGTCAAACCAAGCAACATGGGTCCCATTGAGGCCTAGATGGAAGATCCCATGCATCTCCTGGAGGTAAGAACCGTTCACTCTTCTGGGCACTTGGGGCTGTTGCAACAAAGAGGGGGCTCCTGTTTCATAGCCTAGTTGTCATCATGACTTTGTTTTTTTTATTCTCAGAGGATGTGTCCGGGATCCTGGAGACTATTTCCTGCAGGAGGTTTGAGCGGGGAGAGATCACTCACTGTCATGACCCATGGGTCATTAACCCGGGTCTGCAGGGTTCATGGGAGCAGCCACACTCCAGCACGCCACCTGGAAGCCTACTAAAAACTGCTTACCTAGGACTTACGAAGTCCAGACCCAGTTTGAGGCTCCATCCCTGAGGCCTATTGGCAGAGTCCCAGAGCAGCTAATCGGCCCCCGGGATCTCCTTAAACCAGCAGCAGGAACAAGAAGCTGTCTGAACACCCGAGCTCCCCCGTCTTCTGGACCATGTGTTAGCTGTTCCTGCTCCCACTCCCCAGGCTTGATTTCCTGGCATCCTGACTCGCTGGGACTCATCTGATTGGAGGTTCTGAACACAATTTGGTCTTTTGCTTCAGCTCTTCCAGTATCCTGACCCAGCTGACTCTCGACTCCTGTCTTCTGAGTGTGGACTCTGCCTCTGACCACTAGGTCTGGCTGCCCATGACCCGGCCATGACACTGACTTTTCTCCGACTCCTCCAATGCCCTTTTCTGCTCTCCATCTCTGCTCTCCCAGCAAGACACACCAATCCCTTGGCTCCCAGAGTCCTAGTTGCTGCTATTCAAGGGCTGAGGGGTAGTGCTTGTATTGCCCCTCCCCCACCACAGGTGCTTTTCCTATGGGAATCTCCCTAGCGCAGAGGAGAAATCTTCTCTTCTCTTAGAATCAGTCCTGGCAGCAATTCAGGAAGTCCTAGAAGGGACGGTCTGCTAAGCTCCCTCTGCAATGCCACTGTCAGAGGCCATTGCTAGTGGGTGCCAAGTGACTGCGCAGGCAGCTCCTTGAGAGACTCCTAGGGGCAGGGTAGTCGTGTTTCATGGTGACCTCTGAAAGCCATGCAAAGAGTGCAGCATTGAAGAGACTCTCCTGCTGTAACAGAGGGTTTCTGTTCTCCTACATAGTCCGCCAGTGAGGCCAGTTTGCAGAATGTGGAAGAGCTGTTTGGTGATGAGTTGGAGGATTCACCATACAGGTGGCAGCAGCTGCAGATCCTGGAGTCCCTGTGGTAGGGTGACCATTCGTCTGGATTTTCCCGGACATGTCCAGCTTTTTGGTTTTTAAATAGCCGTCCGGGAGGAATTTGTAAAACTCTAAAAAGGTCCGGGATTTCCCTCCCAATGCAGAGCGCGGTGCGGCTGACACGGCAGCCGGGCCGGATTGAGCTGCTCACATCCGGGCCTCCAG
>NW_020679504.1:0-2345 GCF_002925995.2 Terrapene triunguis | reverse complement strand
TGTTCAATTAATTTAAAAGCAACCTCTTTTTTTCAATATTTGTTTTTATTGTCTTGAAGTGAGGACTAATTCACTGCAGAGAACTCTACTTGAACTAGAGAAGAATTCTGTTCAGCTCTCATTTAGTGATCAAAGGGCCACCAAGAAGGTGATGTTCTGTATATTTCAAAAGCCATTTTTGTGAACAGACAATACATTTCTCTATTAAACACAGAATAAAATAGCATGATTCCCCACAAAGGAATTTGGTTAGCTGTATAGGGCCTAAGTCACATAGTTGAGCAAATCTGGAATGATCAACTAGAGGGTAGTGTGCATGAGCACACACACACCTCCATACCCTCCAGTTCATTATAGCATATGACAATTGCTTTTAACATTCTACACTATAGCAGTACTAGTTTACATTTATACCATTATACCCTGATCCAATCTGTCATGTTTTCACCATATTGCCCTCCTTCAAATTTCTGTCAAAATGCACCCTTCCCATGGGCCTTCAAAATCTAATTCCTCTTGGTGCTTTTTTTTTTTTTAATTAGGGGTTTCACATCACTGCAGTCCTTGTTTTCCTTCCTTCATTATCCATCCAAGCATTAATCCACATTTCTCTAGTAACTCCTCTCAGTTTAGGGTATCAGCTCTGTGGGGCAGGGACTTTGATCATCTATTTGCTCATAAGGTACATTCACATGTATGGCTAGAAAGAAATATCTGCTCCAGGAGAGTAACTTTTATATTACATCTCATCTCATCACCAAACTAGTATCGCAGACTAAATATGAAACGGTTCTTTACAACTGAATTTTGTGGTTTCATGAGCAGGCATCTGCTGGACTAACAAGCTCTTCCCAGGTAAAATGCTAATTAGAAACAGGAAAAAGGTTCAAACTATTTACTCTAGCAGTGATACAACATATTTTACATTAGCAGTCTAGTTTCCAGAGCACTTGAGTAACTAACTGTACAAAGATTACTGGAATATATAGGCAGTATTAAAATGATTTTGTGGACCAGGAGTATCTATACTCTCAGCAGCCGGAAGACTTTTCATTAGATCTGCATATTGGATTGAACACCCTGGACTGACTTTCCTGTCCTTCCTGCTTCAAGCAATGTCCAATCTTGACCTAATTCAATTGTCGTGTCAGCTCCCTTATGCAAACTGATAAATGTGCACCCATATCAAACCTTAGTCACGCCTAGAGAGCAACTGAAAATTTTGCTGCCCTGACTATTTAGCTACCCTGTGCAACTACTTAGTCTTGTTGTTTGGCAGAGTCAGGTGGGATCTTACTGTTTGCAAAACATGTGCGAGCAACAGCTCTGATGCTTTTGTCTCTTGTTGCAGAAACCAGTAAGGTGTTTTTGCACCTGGTTCCATCATGAGAAGCAGGATTAGGAGGTAACTGTGGTTTCTTACATTCGAAAGGCTGTTGCTGAGAATACAAAGTAGTTTTTTGTACAGAATGAATGATTTTGTAATACTGTGTGATCCCAAGCGGCACAGTAATAGGTAGCCGCATCACTCTTTCTTATTTTCTTTACCGTCAGGACACAGATCGAGTCAGAGAGCTGCTTCTCTGCCTCAAACTTTCCCGTCTCAGAATCCTGGTCAAAGTCCGGTTTTTCTGATGAAAAACAGAGAATCCATTCCAGAGCTGCATCAGGTTTCTGTCGATACCAGTGTATATAAGCACTACTAAGGGTTATGCCAGAAACATGTCAGTCAATTCATGCAGTTTTATTTTCTGCCCCGGTGACTGATAGTTGAGATGTACCAGTACTTGGGCCTCTCCATCTGCAGAGAAAAGAGACAAATACCATTTAATCTGAAATTGAATGAACATGGAGGATCTCCAATCATTGCTCAATAACATGTCTACATGGAGAAGCCTAGAGTGTAAAAAGCAACTTACAAGACGAAACTACTGATGCAACAAGATAAACTTGCAATAATAACATCCTCACTAGCTTATGATGAACCTGCTACTGAGAAAGAAAGGAAAATGAATTCTGATCTCAGAAAAAGGGTGGGGTCACTTGAGTAGAGGAAGTGACTGATGAGGTATTTCAAAGCAATACAGATTTGCATTTGCCTTATATAAAAGTTCATAAGGCTACACTTTGAGATATGAACATCTACTAACCTTCCCTCATGCTATCCAGCAACTCTTCTGACTGCTCCCTTGTTTAGAACTTTTGAAAAAGAGTATCAGATGATTATTATAATAATAGTTGCAGGTATTGAGGTTCTCTGCACTCCCTTTTAAAAACAACAACATAAAATCAGCAGAGTTGATCAAGAATAATGCTCTCAGCATGAAAAAAGGCAACTAATAGAA
>NW_020679503.1:0-10268 GCF_002925995.2 Terrapene triunguis | reverse complement strand
AATTGCCTGAGTCTTCCCATTATAAAAACCCTGTTGTCAGTTGCTTAAATTTTACTAAAATTTAAGCATTTGTGCTGAAAATGTTCCCTGCTGGGTATCTGCTTTGGGTGAATATTTTTGGACATTTTCAGCAAAAACAGTTCAATTGTTTCTCAGACCAAGATTAGAGGAAAAGGCATCGCTGTGCCCATGTTAAAAATTTCTTATAACAATTATGCATGCTTTGGAGCCAGGTCGTGAAATATATTGGGGCGGGGGGTAGAGAATTAGAAATTAAAATTAAAATTAGAAATAAAAAAACAAGATGTAACAAATGGAAGAAAGCAGAAACTGATAGCAATTGGTAGAGAAACGTGAGAAGGTGCTAGTGTATTGACAGAGGTTTGTTGAGATATGTTAGCTGTGGCCACAGTACTCACAAGTGAGTTACACAGGGTCATCCCAAACACAGCACGAGGAAATATTTTCACCAAACAATGATGTCTTCTCATATGCTCCAAGAATTATTTTAAAGAGTTTCTTCTACTGTGTTTGGCTATAGGATTGGCAGTCAGCATTCCAAGTGCACATGTGCCAAACGTGTGTAGCAGTTTATTTCAGTGTTTCTCAGAACAGTTGTAAAGGGAACATAATTCACATGCTGAAAGGGATAAGAGTGAGTGTGGGTGAGGAGGACAAATCCACCGTATTATGAAAGGAAATTAAACCCTTAAGTACAGCGAGTTTGCCATCTCTCCATGATAAAATAAACCAGGTAGCATTAATAAACTAACCAGACTGGCCTTTCTTGTCACTCTTACTCCTGCCCAATATTTTAATTCGCATCTCAGGAGTTTTGGTCCAACAGCTGGTTCAGAGATTCACACGAGCCAAGGCCAGGAAGGACCAGCACAATCATCTAGACTGAGCAACGGGGTTGGTACAAAAGGCATTCACACCAATGGCAGAGACTGCAGACCAGCCATTGCCAAAGGGGTTAGTGAGACATGACTCTAATGGGTGACAGACTCTAAATCGTGGGTATATTATGGGAGACAAGACAAAGCCAAGTACCTGGAACAACCCAGGGAAACACGCCCGGAGCATTTACAACTGCACAATGACAATAAGGAAATCGGTTTTTCTTTTGTGTATCATTTTATTTAAAAATGATGAAATCACTAATTAGAATTTTCTCTATGCCTTTTTCTTGGAAAAAAATTAAAAATGTATAAACCCCTCAGTGTGCGTATGTATATTTTATTGCCGTATAATTGGGATCTTCGTTAGTTCCCTGGGTGGTGCAGTGACAGCCTTTTCATGTGATAGAGACACTAATGCATCAAGATACAGATTTCTTCTTTTGCTAAAATGCTCCTTCCGAAAAAGCACAGCCCTCCCTAATGAGGATTTACATACAAAGCCTCTTTTGGGGAGCATATTAGCTGCTGTATAGTAGTTGAAAGACGAGACTCCAATTGCAGCAGAACAGGGAGAAAAACATTTGGAGACAGAAAGAGTGTTTAATCATGTTAATCCCAAACCCCAGGGTATAATTGCTTCTGCTCTCAGACAAAATGTTACTTTTATCTAAATTACTAAAGTGGGAGAAGTGCCATCCTGTCTAATTTAGCACCGGAGCTCCAGAACAGACACAGAGCAAGGCTGCTGGGGAGCTCTGAGCAGCAGGGGCACTCCACACAGTCACTGCTGTCTTTGCTTAAAGCACTAGAGATTGTTGCCATTATTCATAGTGCCCTGGAGAGGGAGCTGGCCCAGGGCAGGCCTAGCAGGCAGACCTGGCCAAGCTTCAGCTGAGATTGGAGGGAGAATCTGGGAGGTGGGGTGGGAGAGACAAGATTTTAGGGGAAAGGGGATGTCCCTCCTCCACTCAGAGATGACCGCACTGATGGAAATGAGCACGCCCATATAGCGGGGAGAGGGTCCGGGCTCGGTCTCTTTCTGCCTTTGTCTGAGGCTTATTCCCCACAGACACCTGAAAAAAGGATTCTGATCATCAAGCTGCTGATATCAGGGAGAGAGATTAGGAGAAAGGGGGTGAGAACCAGGCAAATTTCAGATTCACTCTGGCAGGTCATGTCCCCTGATGGGCCAGATCCCCAGCTTTTGGATAACTACATTAAAGTTTATGAGGCACTCAGATATTACAGAAATGCAGGCCAGATAAGTACCTAAGATAGGTTACTATTATTATTATTTATTTTATTCACATACATATTAGAACTGGTTGGAATAAACAAATTTTTCCACAGTAATTTCCACGGGCAATATCACCTCTTGAAAGTTTTCAGCCAAAATTTTTCATATTTTCCACCAGAATATTTCTTGCAAATCAAAACAAAAATTTTCTTTATGTTTGGTTTCAAAATGATGAGTGCGGACAAAATTTTAGTGTTGATTTCTCCAATTGGAAAATTGACATTTTTTATCAAAAACAACATTTTTCTCAAGGGAAAAAAATGAAATCTATTTAGACAAAACCACATTTTCTGCTGAGAAAATTTGTTGTCACCCTTAATGGCAGGAGTCCAGATCCGGAGAGTTCATTTCTCCTCTTCTACCCATGAATCTGATGAAACTATCAAATAAGTGTTGAGAAACAGGCCTTGTTCTGTGTCTGCTCCTTTGATTGTGCATTGAAACCCTTCGCACTACCCCGAGAGCTCCAGGTGCTCTATAGCTTTGCTTCTGTCCCTGTGAATCACTGCAAATAGAACTCTCCTGTTTTATTAGCCCACCTTGTCTCACTGCAATTCTGGGGACTGCGTCCAGGCATTCCCTGTCTCTAGTGCACTATAATGCATGTGAACGGGCTGCACGCAGGGGCGGCTCTAGGCACCAGCAAAGCAAGCACGTGCTTGGGGCAGCCCATTTGCCGGGGCGGCAGGGATCCAGCATGGGAGCTGAGAGCCAACAGGGGGCCCTGGGAGCTGTAGTTCCTTGGTTAGCTCCCTGCCTATAGAGCCAGCCCTGGAGCAGGGAAAGAACTACATTTCCAAGCATTCCCTTGGCCACTACCAACAGGAAAGAAGGGGAGGGAGGGAGGTAGCTGAGACCTCATGCTGCAGCCTGCTGTGAATGGAGAGCTGCACTGTGAGTAGGGATACCATATTTTAACATTAAAAAAATAGGACACTTCACAGGGAGGGAGGGTAGCCCCACCCTGCCATCATCCACTACCTCCGACTGCCCCCCACAGAAACCCCAACCCATCCAACCTCCCTGCTCCCTGTCCCCTGATCACCCCCTCCTGGGACCCCCAAAATCAATTATACCTTTAAAAGCACCACCATCACCACCCCCAAAAAATATGCACAAATAAAACAAGAGTTAAAAATATATTATTTCATCTAGGCCATAAGGAACATCTCATTCACATACTGTATAATTTTATTGGGGGAAAAAACAGCTGAAGATTCCCTAGAATGTGGGAGTGACAGACCTGTGTCTCTCAAATTGTGATGACAAAATATTAGCCAAAATCTTAGACTACAGGATAAACTTGGATGATTTATTCAACCTGACTGGGTTGGATTTTTTAAAGTTTAATTATTAGTAGAATATGCAAGGAAAATATTGGATGTGATAAATCAGACGAAACCTCTACAGAGCCAGCAGCTGCTTTTCCAATAGCTGCTAAAAAGCATCTGATAAGATTGAAGGCAATGTTTAATACACAGCCATGAAATGTTATAGCAAAGGAAAATATGTTATAGCTTGGGTCAAACAGCTCTATAAAACACCTTCCTCTACAGTGTTCACGAACACCACATCCTCCAACCAGTTCCATTTCGGACAAGGAAAGCTGTCCTCTCACGCTGCTACTTCTGACACTGGGAACTGAGATATTGGCTTTGCTGTTACCAGATCACCAAGGAATAGAAGAAATTAAGTTTGTAGACCAGGAGGTAGAAACTAGTCTATATGCAAATGACTTACTTCTGACTTGAAGGAACACAAGGGAATCGGTGACAAGGGTGATGGGGACCATTAAATGTTTTGGTGGATGGGTTGAATTCACAGTAAGGGTGGATGAATCTGAAATTATGCCCCTACAGGAGCAATGCACTAAAGAGTGACAGAGCTGGGATTTCAATGGAAAGAATCGGGCATTAAGTATTTATGAATAAAGGTCTACACACAAAGGTTCTACGTGGTGCCAATAACAGAAGTAGGCAGAACTTCCCCATGTGTGTTGGGGAGTGGGAGAGGGAGAGGGAAAGGGAGGGGGCTGAGACACAGCTCAAACCCGCAAGAAGCTAGGTAGGGAGACCCACATGGAGTAGGTCTGACTCCTGTGGGGGAGACCCTGAGGTAGGGTCAGTAAAGCACTTCCGTGGAGCCTGAGAGGAGTGGAAGACTTCTTAGTTCAGCAGAGAAGGGAGAAGCCAGAGGCCTGAGAACCAAAGGGAGGCTGTGCTAAGCAAAGACTGTGTGGGGAGCAGCACAAGGGGGCTTAGAGGTAGGAAGCAGCCCAGGGAAACAGCAGCACATCTGAAGAAGCAGACCTAGCTGCCTAAAATGGGGATTTGGGACCAGAACTCAGAGTAGAGGGTGGGCCTTGGTTCCCCTACCAGCCCATGAGGAAGTGCCTGCAAGCCAGCATAAAGAATATTGAGCCCAGGGTGGGACTGACGGCTGACCCCAAAGGACAGGCTAAGAGCCCAAAAAAGGAACTGAAGGCTCCTTTGTGTTGGGACATTTTGTGACCTTTTCGTTGGACCTTCATGTTGCCCAGGAAGAGGACTGAACTTTATGTGACTTGGCTGGAGGGCAGAGCCACAGAGGACTCAGTGAGAGGCAGATTGCCTTCAGGAAGTGTTGGAGATGAGGACCCATTGCAGCATTGCACCCTGACACAAGGGGGAGCTTTAGGTAGTGAGTGTGCCTCTTTACAGAGACATTGTAGGAAATGAAGTACTAATGTCATTTGAGAAGATTAAGCAGAAACACTGGATTTCTGATACTGGTTTTATTACTACGGAGACAATGGCGGGGAGGGTTATCATCTTTTATTGGACCAACTTCTGTTGATGAGAGAGACAAGCTTTCGAGCCACCCAGCGCTCCTCTTCAGAGGAGGTAAGATATTACCTCTCACCCACCTTGTCTTTCTGTATGTATAAGACAACAGTTTTCACTTTGGATGCCTCAATTTTGGATGACAGTGTATCTCAAGTTGGGCACCCAGAAAGTGTAAGTGTGTGTGTGTGTGTGTGTGTGTGTGTGTGTGTGAAGGGGGTTAGATATTCAAACTCACTAGAAATATAAACAAATTCAACTGAGGTTGGTCTGAGTTGTGGGGGAAGGCTCAAGCCAATTCACCCGGAAGTTTGTGTGTACTGAACATGCCCAGATAATGGTTGTTTGTTGCTTACATCTGTAACATCAGTAACCATAAAGATTAAGAGGATATTGCCCTTCTGCCTTGGAGAGGGAGGGGGCTTCTTCCCTTTCCATTTCCTGCCTTTGTGCTATGGCTGTATGAAGACATAATGTAAGCATCAGATAATATAATGGTTGAGTATGATGGTGGTACAGAATCTATGAAATGGCTGACTGATTCTCATATACGCAGCTCCATGGAGAATAAGTTTTCCATGCAATGCAACTAGCTCAATGTCTTTTCAGACTTCACTCTCAAGGAAAATGTGTCCATATGAAAAGCATCAGTAATTATCATACAGCACAGTGCATTAGCACTGATAGATACATAGTCCTGTCACTTTGTAGTGATAATGGTATATTGTCTGTGTTGTGTTTTTCCTATAATGATAGTGGTAAAATAATGTAATGCCTGGAAACCTAGATGTAAAGAGAACAAAAATATTTTAATACAAATCCTGTGTAAGAACTGCAGATTCATGGAGTGTGCAGTGCACAGTGTTGGATTAAAGGACAATACAGTTCTTCTTCCGTCTATCAAAAGTAGCCTTTAGTAAATCAATGGTGCATCTACTTTGTGTTGAGGATCCCAATTATTGCAGAATAACACAGCAGAGCAATGTCTGTATTGACCACATTCTCAAATTACAAAATGAATGTGTATAATGCTGCACAATAATGCTGTATACGAATGAAAACAAGAGACTGTGTGTATGGCTGGCATAGGAATTCAATATTTCATGACAAAAGGAACAGAATACACTGGACCAAAACGTTGTGAATGGAATAAAAATAATTCTAATTCCATAAAACGCGTAATTATAACAATTCCAATTCTATAGAAAAAGCTTCATCTTTTGGATCCCATCCTTCTTACTTGTCAAAAGGCAGCCAGGTACATCCGCCTGCTAAAAATACCCAGAAAGCAGTTCAGTAAAAATTTCTTACGACATCATCGTGAACTAGATCAGCCAGCTTTTCATTATGGTCCTGGGAGTACAAGGATTTGGGGTAAAATCCAGGTTCCACTAAAGCCAACAGTAAAAGTCCCATTGACTTCAATGGGGCCAAGATTTCATGATTCAAATCTGAGACACAGATGATCAAAGGCACAATGAGGAGCTAGGTGTTATGTGCCTTGTTGCCCCTTGGGCCTTAGAAAACCTCCACCTAAATGTCCCTGTGCATCATTGCAATCTAGTAAGCTGCTCCTGCTCCCAGCACAGACTACTCTACGCTTAGCAGGATCAAATATTACCACTTCCACCACAAAATGAACAGGCTTTAAGTGGAGTCAGACCAGGCTGTATTGCAGCTGGCCCTGAATGTCGCTGGGCCCCAGACCTGATAAAGTGGAAGGAATGTATTTGATGTATTCGGTGGTTTGGGAATAGTTTACTGCAAAACACAAAAAATGACCAGGAAACAGAAAAATCCCTCTCCAAGTCTTATAAATGGCACAAAACTAACAGCCCAATTTTCCTCCATGAGGGTGTGTTATGGAATGAAATCGACAGGCTACAGAGACATGTTCTTCTTCTCCTTCTTTAGAAAACCAATGCATTGATTTGTGTCTCCAGTAGAATCTGGAGCATCTTTGGCTACCATGACTGGATACATCTAGTCCACAAATATGGGCGCTTTGTGTGCAAGGGAGAATCCAGGGTGTGGGGGCAGTGATAATGTTTTGTGAAACCAGTATTGAATTTATAAAAAGAATTTGAGAGGTGTGAAGGGAGAATAAATAAAGCCGGATTGTTTGGGCTTCGAGTGAAAGAAATGGAAAACTGTGACACAAAGGAAGAAGAACAAAGGGAAAAAGAATAAATGGACACAAATCAGACATCAGGAATGGTAACATACAAAAGCCAGTAGAACACTTCAATCTCCCTGGACAGTCTATAACAGATTTAAAAGTAGCCGTTCTTCAACAAAAAAACTTCAAAAACAGACTTCAAAGAGAAACTGCAGAACTAAAATTCATTTGCAAATTTAACACCATTAATTTGGGCTTGAATAGGGACTGGGAGTGGCTGGCTCACTACAAAAGCAACTTTCCTTCTCTTGTTATTGACACCTCCTCATCAAGTATTGGGAGTGGACCACATCCACCCTGATTGAATTGGCCTTCAACACTGGTTCTCCACTTGTAAGGTAACTCCCTTCTCTTCATGTGTCAGTATAACAATGCCTGCATCTGTAATTTTCACTCCATGCATCTGAAGAAGTGGGTGGTTTTTTACCCACGAAAGCTTATGCCCAAATACATTTGTTAGTGTTTAAGGTGCCACCGGACTCCTCGTTGTTTTTAACAAAGGGAAGGACATTCTGGATGGAAAAGTTCCCCAGTAATGCCCCATCTACCATTCTGTAGGTATTTCTCCATTTCAAGCTGGCAGGATGAATTCCCGCTCGAGGCACCTAGCTCTGATCAAGCGAGTGTGCAAAAAATAGAGTGTAGCCATGGTGGCATTAGCGATGTGAGGGACTAGCCGCCCCGAGTGTGTGCCCAATGTCTCAGAAGGGATTGTACTTGTTACAGCTAGCCCCTTCTGCTACTCACCAAGCCTCAGCTGTGCTCTGTTTTTACCACGCTAACTGAATGAGAGTTAGCTCCGGTATACCTCCTGAGATGGAAATTACACTTCCAGCTCAAAGTGGACACATCGACTATGGGCAGAGCTGAGGGTGCATTTCACCTCCCTCTCCCTCTGATTGGCTGCAGTTGTGAACTTTCCCATTTGCCTCCACTGAGCATCAGTCTCAGAGGCACAGCCCACAGGAGTGGCTGAGTGAAAGCCTACAGAGCCTTCTGTTCTACGAGCAAGACTTTAAACTAGGGCTGTCGACTAATCACATTTAACTCACACCATTAACTCAAAAAAAATTAATTGTGATTAATTGCGGTTTTAATCACACTGTTAAACAATAGAATATCAATTCAAATGTATTAAATATTTTTGGATGTTTTTCTACATTTTAAAATATATTGATTTCAGTTACAACACAGAATACGAAGAGTGCAGTGCTCACTTTATATTATTATTTTTATTACAAATATTTGCACTGTAAAAAAGATAAACAAAAGAAATAGTATTTTTCAATTCACCTCATACAAGTACTGTAGTGTAATCTTTTTATTGTGAAAGTGCAACTTATAAATGTAGATTTTTGTTTGTTACATAACTGAACTCAAA
This sequence comes from Terrapene triunguis, assembly GCF_002925995.2. Classification (NCBI taxonomy): domain Eukaryota; kingdom Metazoa; phylum Chordata; order Testudines; family Emydidae; genus Terrapene; species Terrapene triunguis. Next base: position 1,687 of record NW_020679503.1, on the reverse strand, counting down.
AACAAAACAATGTAAAACTTTATCGCCTAGAAGTCCACTCAGTCCTACTTCTTGTTCAGCCAGTCGCTAAGACACACAAATTTTTGTTCAGATTTACGGGCGATAATGCTGCCCGCTTCTCATTTACAATGTCACCTGAAAGTGAGAACAGACGTTCCCATGGCACTTTTGTGGCCGGCGTTGCAAGGTATTTACATGCCAGATATGCTAAACATTTGTATGCCCCTTCATGCTCCGGCCACCATTCCAGAGGACATGCTTCCATGCTGAGGATGCGCGTTAAAAAAATAATGCATTACTTACATTTGTGACTCAACTCCTTGGGGCAGAATTTAATGTCTCCTGCTGTTTTACCTACATTCTGCCATATATTTCATGTTATAGCAGTCTCGGATGATGACCCAGCACATGTTGTTCATTTTAAGAACACTTTCACTGCAGATTTGACAAAACGCAAAGAAGGTACCAATGTGAGATTTCTAAAGATAGCTACAGCACTTGACTCAAGGTTTAAGAATCTGAAGTTCCTTCCAAAATCTGAGAGGGATGAGGTGTGATGTATGCTTTCAGAAGTCTTAAAACAGCAACTCTCCGACGCAGAAACTACAGAACCAGAACCACCAAAAAAGTAAATCAACCTTCTGTGGTGGCATCTGACTCAGATGATGAAAATGAACACACATGGGTCCGCTCTGCTTTGGATTGTTATCGAGCAGAACCTGTCAGCATCTCCCGCCAACATAGCACCAGTGTGGAGAGTGCTAAGGTCACTGTAACGTGTTGCTCAGGGGAGTGTTTTTTTTCACACCCCTGAGTGAAGAAAGTTAGATCAACTTAAGCAGTAGTGTCAAGTATCAGAGGGGTAGCCGTGTTAGTCTGAATCTGTAAAAAGCAACAGAGGGTCCTGTGGCACCTTTAAGACTAACAGAAGTATTGGGAGCATAAGCTTTCGTGGGTAAGAACCTCACTTCTTCAGATGCAAGTAATGGAAATCTCCAGAGGCAGGTATAAATCAGTGTGGAGATAACGAGGTTAGTTCAATCAGGGAGAGTGAGGTGCTCTGCTAGCAGTAGAGGTGTGAACACCAAGGGAGGAGAAACTGCTTCTGTAGTTGGATAGTCATTCACAGTCTTTGTTTAATCCTGATCTGATGGTGCCAAATTTGCAAATGAACTGGAGCTCAGCAGTTTCTCTTTGGAGTCTGGTCCTGAAGTTTTTTTGCTGTAAGATGGCTACCTTAACATCTGCTATTGTGTGGCCAGGGAGGTTAAAGTGTTCTCCTACAGGTTTTTGTATATTGCCACTCCTGATATCTGACTTGTGTCCATTTATCCTCTTGCGTAGTGACTGTCCAGTTTGGCCAATGTACATAGCAGAGGGGCATTGCTGGCACATGATGGCATATATAACATTGGTGGACGTGCAGGTGAATGAGCCGGTGATGTTGTAGCTGATCTGGTTAGGTCCTGTGATAGTGCTGCTGGTGTAGATATGTGGGCAGAGTTGGCATCGAGGTTTGTTGCATGGGTTGGTTCCTGAGTTAGAGTTGTTATGGTGCGGTGCGTGGTTGCTGGTGAGAATTTGCTTAAGGTTGGCGGGTTGTCTGTGGGCGAGGACTGGCCTGCCTCCCAAGGTCTGTGAAAGTGAGGGATCATTGTCCAGGATGGGTTGTAGATCACTGATGATG
>NW_020679502.1:0-3647 GCF_002925995.2 Terrapene triunguis | reverse complement strand
CCCCACCTATACATCCAAGGGGTTCTAAGCAGGTGTTGTGATGGGACGCTTGAGGACGCTGTACCAGTTCCCAGGATTTCAGACTCCATTTTTCCTTTGTGTGCAAGCCATCCTATTTCCTTAGTGCTTGGTCCCATGTCACCATGGACCATTGGGTGTTGAGCATTGTAGAAGTGGGATACACCTGCAAGTTTATTTCTTCTCCACTTTCCCACCCTCCCTCCCTGTCCCTCTTCAGGGACCTATCTCATGAAGAACTTTTGGTCCAGGAGGCTCAGTCTCTCCTTCAGGTGGGAGCCATACAGGAGGTTCAGCAGAATTTAAGAGGGAAGGGTTTCTACTCCCCTTATTTCATAATCCCAGAAGCCAAGGGAGGTCTCCAAACCTATTTTAGACCTGCATCAGCTCAACACCTATCTTAAAAAGATAGTTTCGCATGATCATCCTAGCATCCATTATTCTCTCTCTGGATCTTGGAGACTGATATGCTGCCCTCTGTTTAAGAGATGTGTAATTTCATGTGTCGATATACCAAGGGCACAGAAAGTTCCTCAGATTTGTAGTGAAGCACTTGCATTACCAGTTCATGGTTCTTCCATTCGGCCTGTCTGCAGCTCCTTGGGTGCCATGTGCCCCTTCACAAAATGTATGGCCATGATAGCAGTGTTCCTTAGGAAACTACCCTTAGGTTGGATATTAGGAAACACTATTTCACTAGGAGGGTGATGAAGGACTGGAATGGGTTACCTAGGGAGGTGGTGGAATCTCCTTCCTTAGAGGTTTTTAAGGCCCGGCTTGACAAAGCCCTGGCTGGGATGATTTAGTTGGTGTTGGTCCTGCTTTGAGCAGGGGGTTGGACTAGATGACCTCCTGAGGTCCCTTTCAACTCTAATATTCTATGATGATTGTTTACAATTGCAGGAGATAATGCTGCCGGCTTCTTATTTACAATGTCACCTGAAAGTGAGAAAAGGTGTTCACATGGCACTTTTGTAGCTGGCATTGCAAGGTATTTACATGCCAGATATGCTAAACATTTGTATGTCCCTTCATGCTTCGGCCACTATTGCAGAGGATAGGCTTCCATGATAACACTCGTTGAAAAATGTGTTAATTAAATTTTTGACTGAGCTTCTTGGGGGGAGAATAGTATGGCTCCTGCTCTGTTTTACCCGCATTCTGCCATATACCTCATATTATAGCAGTCTTGGATGATGACCCAGCACATGTTGTTCGTTTTAAGAACACTTTCACTGCAGATTTGACAAAACGCAAAGAAGGTACCAATGTGAGATTTCTAAAGATAGCTACAGCACTTAAACTTTGGGTTAAGAATCTGAAGTGCCTTCCAAAATCTGAGAGGGAGGAGGTGTGGAGCATGCCTTCAGAAGTCTTAAAAGAGCAACACTCCGATGCGGAAACTGCCTGGCTTTGTCTTCAACTCATCTGATCAGGAGTGGCGGAAGCTCCCTAAAAGTGGATGGGCCACCGATGCCCGTACTGTGGCCCTGCCCTCATGCTGTCCCTTCCTCCAAGGCCTGCCCCCGCTCCTTTCCACCCACTCCCCCTGTCACTTGACTTACGGCCGGTAAAAAGTGGGAGGGCATAGCCCTCCTACTTTTAAAAGTGATGGGGCCATGGCCCCCTGGTCCCGCCATTCCGGTGCCCCTGCATCTGATAGATTCCTCTCCGCCTCATGTTATTCTTTGACATACTGCTGATTATAGTATAGCATGAGTGTCAAATGCGACCACTGTGGTTATGGTCACACCTCAATAATTTTCCAAAACCTCTATCTTTGGGACTAAATATTTCATGGTTAATGTCTACCTGAAAATAAATATATCAGGGAAAGCTTGAGGAAAATCCCTTCAGCCATTCTGGAGCTGAGGGGTTATTTTTCCTCCTCATTTCCCCCCCCCCCACTTAAAAATCTTTTGGTCATAGAAACATAGAAATAGCGCCACTTGATCAAACCAGAGATGCTTCTAGTCCATTAACCCATCTGGGACAGTGGCCAGCACCAACTGCTTCAGAGGAGGATGCTAGAAACCCTGCTGCAGGCAGTTAAGGAATAAACTTCCTACAGGGAAAGCTTCTTCCAACTCCCCATTATTTAGAGGTTGGCTTATACCCTAAAGCATGAGGATTTATTTCTTCCAAAACTCTTGGGTTTTGTTTGGACTATTTTTTAAAATCCTTAGTATTGTACTCTGAACCAATGTTTCTCAGTGTGTGTGTGTGTGTGTGTGTGTGTACATGCATGTGAAGGTAACATAAAGCAGCTGAACTTTGAAAATTCAGTCTTAGGGTGTGTGTGACACACAGTCACCTGTATCCCAGAGATCCGAGTTTAAGAATTGCAAAGACTCAGGGGTACATAAGGCCAAATACCAGCTTATTAGCCACAAAGTGTGAGAAATGAATTTTAAAAAAAAACAAACAAAAAAGGCATAATCCATATATCCAAACTGAGCTCCTTTTTTAGGCCCTAAGCCCATTCGAGTGCCTGCAGGCCTTTCCTCCACCAGAACCTCATCTAGAGTGGCTTCTGTGTGGGGGAGGGATAGCTCAGTGGTTTGAGCATTGGCCTGCTAAACCCAGGGTTGTGAGTTCAATCCTTGAGGGGGCCACTTAAGGATCTGGGGCAAAATCTGTACTTGGTCCTGCTAGTGAAGGCAGGGGGCTGGACTCGATGACCTTTCAAGGTCTCTTCCAGTTCTAGGAGATGGAATATCTCCATTAATTTAAAAAACAAATTAATTTAATTCTATCTGATAACTCTTTTAGGCCAGGTCTGCACTACTGACCTGTATTGGTATAACTACATCGCTTAGAGGTGTGAAAAATTCACCTCCTTGAGCGACTTTATGTTGACCTAACCTTCTGTGTAAAACTGTCGTGGGAGAGCGTCTCCCGTTGACATAGCCACCGCCTCTCGGGGAGGTGGATTAATTATGCCAATGGGAAGAGCTCTCCTGTTGGCATAGTGGTGTCTTCATTAAAGCACTACAGCGGTGCAGCTGCAGCGCTGTATGTGAAGACAAGCACTCAGTCCTGGTCTCCGCCTAAAGCCTATGTTGACCTAGCTACTCAGAGGGGTGAAAAACGTTCTTACGCCAACCTAAGCCCTGATGTAGACGCTGCTAGGTTTATGGAATAATTCTTCTGTAGACCTAGCTACTGCCTCTTGCAGTGGTGGTTTAACTACAGAAATGGAAAAACCCCTTTCGTCTCTTTAGCAAATGTCTACACTATGGTGCTGCAGCAGTGCAGCTGCAATGCCTTACCTGTGTCTCTGTAGCTTCTGTAGTATAGCGGTAGATATAGCCTTATTTTATACCATGGAGAGGATTTCTAGCCTGCCTCTCTCGGGAAGGGACAGCACCCTGTCATGGTGTAAACAGGACTTCACGAGTAGTATGTGCTTAGCTAAGTTTAAAGAAAATGGTTTAGAAATTGGGTAATGTACATTCTGTTAAGCTGTAATTCTATACTTCAAATGTATGTGGCGGGGTTCAGCAAGTAACTGCCAACTTACTTGATTACAGGATTTTACAAACTCACCTACTAAAGCAGGAAGAGACTGTTGAATCAAGAGATTTGATAGTTTTGGAGCAAAGAATGGTTGGTGGAGCTTGTATCTG
>NW_020679501.1:0-3048 GCF_002925995.2 Terrapene triunguis | reverse complement strand
CTTTGCTATCCATCCACACTGCTACAGCTCTCCTCCGGGCCTTTGCTATCCATCCACATAGCTACAGATCTCCTCCGGGGTCTCACCATCACAGCATTGCAACATCCTTCTCTCTGGCCTTGACAAATGCAGTCTTAGAATCATAGAATCATAGAACTGGAAGGGACCTCGAGAGGTCTCTAGTCCAGTCCCCCGCACACGAGGCAGGACTAAGTATTATCTAGACCGTCCCTGACAGGTGTTTGTCCAACCTGCTCTTAAAAATCCCCAATGATGGAGATTCCACAACCTCCCTAGGCAATTTATTCCAGTGCTTAACCACCCTGACAGTTAGGAAGTTTTTCCTAATGTCCAACCTAATCTGGCTGTGCTGCAATTTAAGCCCATTGCTTCTTGTCCTAGCCTCAGAGGTCAAGGAGAACAATTTACCCCCCTCCTCCTTGTAACAACCTTTTATGTACTTGAAAACTGTTATCATGTCCCCTCTCAGTCTTCTCTTCACCAGACTAAACAAACCCAATTTTTTCAATCTTCCCTCTTAGGTCATGTTTTCTAGACCTTTAATCGTTGTATCCGTCCATCCATCCACTGTCACTTGTCGTACAACTTCGATTGGAAGCTCCTTGGGCAGGGACCATCTTTGTGTTCAGTGTTTGTACAGGGCCTTGCACAATGGGCTCCTGGTCCATGACGAAGGGTCCTAGGCGCTGCAGCAATACAAATAATAAGAATAATAGACATGGAGTCTCGGGTCAAAAGGCAAGTGAGAGGGCCAAAAACGGAGTTCCCATTTTCGCAGCTTTACCAAGGAATGAAGGATGAGCTGCCTGGCTCCGTTCAGGGATGCCACGGAGACTCTGAGCACGTCTGCATTGGGGCTGAGGTGTAATTTTCAGCTCGAGCAGACATACCTGTGCTAGATCTGATCAAGCTGACATGCTAAAAGTAGCAGAGTAGCACTAGCAGGAGGAGCTAGCCGCCTGGGTACATGCCCCGGGTCTCAGGCAGGCGGGAGACCACTCGGGATGGCTCAGCTGTCCCATCGGTCGTGCCACCACGACTACACTCCTGTTTTTAGCACACTACACCATCACATCTAGCACAGGTACGTCTGCTCAAGCTGAAAACTACTCCAGTGTAGACCTACCCAGAGAGAGACGAAGTCTGATACCTGTCAGTCCTGCAGCAAGGGAAGCAGAGATTTCCTCAGCCTCTGCCCTCAATGCCTATCGGCGCCACAGCAACACCCAGGGCACCTGGTGGTTCGCCTGGCTGCTCTGTGCTGCGCTACACCAGCTCGTACTGTGCCCAGCAGCACCAAGCACCCCACAGCGCGCAGGCAAGTGCTGAAGGTGCTTCAGCTGCTGGGCCCTATGCGAGCTCACCCTGCTGGGTTCCCGTGACCACTCGGACCCCAGCTACAGCGAAGGGGCCTTTGCTAGGGCTGGCCCAAAGGAAAAGTTGCCAATAGCCTACACCTCAAGGTCCAGCACTGCAGTTCCTACCTTGGCCCCTAGGGCTATCCAACAGAGGGGTTTGGCTTCTCCAGCCTCGTGCCTGGGGAGCTCTCGCCAGGGTCTCCTGGCTGGGATCAGTCCATGTGTGTACAATTACGGGCCCCCCCATGTGTCACTGCCTAGCTCCGGCTAGCAGGATGCAAGCCCCGCACAGTCCCTGCTGGGTGTATATAACTTGTATAGCAGCCCCTTCTCCTGGACTCAGCCCCAGACTGAGCACGCTGCCCACTTCCCAGGCTCATCCCCTGTGTCTGGGGCACCTTAGCCGCAATAGCCGTCCACAGGCTCCTGCCCTTTAGGTTGCCAGCTGGCTATATCCAGAGAATTCCCTCTGGGCCTGTCAGGGTTCCCCCACCTCTGAACTCCAGTGGAGGGAGGGATAGCTCAGTGGTTTAAGCATTGGCCCGTTAAACCCAGGGTTGTGAGTTCAATCCTTGAGGGGGGCCACTTAGGGATCTGGGGCAAAATCAGTACTTGGTCCTGCTAGTGAAGGCAGGGGGCTGGACTCGATGACTGTTCAAGGTCCCTTCCAGTTCTAGGAGATGGGATATCTCCATTAAAAAAAAAAAAAAACTCGGGGATACAGATGTGGGGACCCACATGAAAGACCCCCTAAGCTTATTTCTACCAGCTTAGGTTAAAGACTTCCCCAAGGCACAAATCCTTCCTTGTTCTTGGATGAGTACTGCTGCCACCACCAAGTGAGTTAGACAAAGATTCAGGAAAAGAACCACTTGGAGTTCCTGTTTCTCCAAAATATCCCCCCAAGCCCCTTCACCCCCTTTCCTGGGAAGGCTTGAGAGTGACCAAGGTGAGCACAGACCAGACTGTTGGGTTTTTAGGACACTAAAACCCCAATCAGATTCTTAAAAAACAACTTTATCATAAAGAAAAAGTAAAAGAAGCACCTCTGTAAAATCAGGATAGAAGGTAATTCACAGGGTAATCAGATTCAAAACACAGAGGATTTCTCCTCTAGGCAAAACTTTAAAGTTACAAAAACAGGGATAAACCTCCCTCTTAGCACAGGGAAAATTCACAAGCTACAACAAAAGATAATCTAATGCATTTTTTTTGCTATTACTTACTATTTCTGTAATATTAGATGCTTAGCTCAGATATGGCTTAGGGAGATGTATTTACCCTGCCCTGGTTCCTCCCTGACCCGGAGAGAACAAAGGAACAGAAAACAAAAACCTTCCCCCACAGATTTGAAAGTATCTTCTCCTCTTATTGGTCCTTTTGATCAGGTGCCAACCAGGTTATTTGAGCTTCTTAACCCTTTACAGGGTAAGGAGGGTGTGACGTTATTGACATAAACTGGGACCATATAGATCATTGTTGCAACCAAGGTCCTGTAGTGGCACGCAAATCTTGTATAAAGGGGGTCAAATGGGGTGTCTAAGACAAAGTTATGGTTTACTGGTTATGATTATGCTGTCTATATGTGTGTATCAGTTTTGTAGTTGAAGTTATGAATATTGGCTCTATACTGTCTGTATGGCAAACTTATGCTATGCTTCTGGGTGAC
>NW_020679500.1:0-6061 GCF_002925995.2 Terrapene triunguis | reverse complement strand
AAGGGAGAACACGGTACGTTCCTTGACCCTTTGCACTAAATACCTTGGGGATATATGGGAAAACAGCTGCAAACTAACTATCTCTCTGTTCCCTCCTTATCTCTATTATTTCTGCTAATGTGAGTGAAACTGCAGCCATTTACTAGAAACGCTGACCAATACATTTCTACATTAACATGTAAGCAGTTAGCACAGGAGTAGATGAGAGTTCACAAGATGGAGTCTGGGGGTTTCAGATAGGCCCAAAGCAAAAGAGTTTCATCGACACTTTGGCCTTCCGCTCTCCCGAGTTACCTGGTAGCTATGCCTAGTGGATCCCAACAATCCCCCCTTTGAGAATACTCAACAAACCTTTGTCAGAGTTTTCTCATACTCTAAAGACAAAATGTGATTAAGCTCCATGCAATCAGGATTATCAATAAGAGGGTATAAGGGAACTTCTGGGGTATGGGAGGTACAATACTCTTCTCCAATAAGGGCACAGACCCCGCCTCGTGAGGCTAACACATAATCTAGGGCCTGACGGTTCTGCAAAGCCAGCAGTCAAAGCTGGTACAGCTCAGAACTTATGCTTTTCTCTATGGCCAGGGTATCATTGGCAAACTTAAATTGTCAGAGGTGCTACTGCTAGTAACCATCCACCTTTGACAATAGTCTGACCAATTTTGGGGTACTACTCTCCAGGGCAATCCCGCTGAATGATGGGGAGTCTGGGCACATATTCAACAGTTGGAGAGACAAAACTCATGGGCAAAGGCAATTTTCAGGGCCTGATAGATATTGGTAGCCATATTTGCAGGGATGGCTCCCCATCCTGCATGCAATGTGGGTGAAACAGTAGGTAACAGAAAAATTGCCTCTGTGAGAAAAAGAAAGGCTGTGAGAGACCCTAAACCTAAACCCATATTGTAATTACCACAACCCAAATACCCAGAAGATAACAAGAATTATTGACACTAAACAAGTCAAAAAAATAACAAGACCAAATACATAGACCAGGTCGGCTTTCTGTGAGAAAATAAAACCAATGCTCAGGGTTCTCGCGGGGAGTATGCTGTGACTGTTCAGAGAGATCACAACGTATTCCCAGTGATCCTTACTGTCTTTTGAATAACAGCTTAAGTCCCAAATAGTCGTTAGCAGTCTTCTCTGCAGGCTGGACAGTCCACTGTTCAGGAGCGGGCACTGCTTTCAGTCGAGAGTGATGAATCCAGTTCTTGTGTCCTTCGACCTTTGCCGCTGTATGGGTGACAAGCAGGATGGTGTGGGGTCCCTTCCACTTCTCTTGGAGAGGCTCGTCCTTCCAGGTCCGCACGAGAACGGAGTTACCAGGCTGCAGGGAGTGGACTCCAGCAGAAGAGGCTGTGAATCTTTGGTGTACCTGTGAAGAAAAGAAAGAACAGCAGACAGAGGGCACATGTACTGAGACAAGAAACCACACCCCATCTCCCACTCCCCTGCCAGAACTGGGGTACCATTCATAGGCCATGCTCTTCCAAACATAATCTCGAAGGGACTAAGCCCTATCCTGCCGTTAGGGAGAGCACGAATGCGAAGTAACACAAGGGGCAAGGCATCAGGCCACTCAAGAGAGGCCTCCTGACAGACCTTTGAGAGGTGTCGCTTGAGTGTCTGATTCGTGCGTTCCACTACTCCACTGGCTTGTGGTCACCAGGGTGTGTGGAGTTTCCAGGGGATCTGCAGAGCACTTGATATCTTTTGAACCACTTGAGATGTGAAGTGTGTTCCATTATCAGATTCCATCCACTGAGGAAGGCCGAAGCGAGGAATGATCTCCTTAACAAACTTAAGAGCCACTGTCTTGGCAGTGTTGTTGCGACATGGGAAGGCTTCAGGCCGCCCGCTGAATCGATCCACTAAGACGAGAAGGTACCTGTACCCTTGAGTCCTGGGAAACTCAGTAAAGTCTATTTGCCACACTAATCCTGGGCCTGGGGTAGGTTTCAGGGTGGCTGGTAACACTGCTACTCCTGGTCGAGGGTTATTCTTTTGACAAATTAAACATTCAGCTTGGACCTGTGATGTTAGTGGTTTAAATCCAGAGGTTAGAAAATATTTATTCATGAGCTGGATAAGAGCCTCTCTGCCTGCGTGTGTGGTTTGATGCAGTTTCTGCAACACTGGTTGAATCAGGCCCTTGGGCAGGAGGATTTTTCCCTCTGTGGAATAAAGCCATCCCTCCTTTTCCTGGAGACCGAGACTGTCAGCCAGGTTTCTGTCCTCTTGGGAGTACTGAGGGCTGCAAGCTCATCCACTGATGGGATGAGGGCATGCATTTGGGCATTCTCCTCAGTTGGTGATTTCAGGATAGCAGCTCGCTTAGTTTCCTTGTCTGCTCTGGCATTGCCCTTGATTACATCTTGATCTTCCCTCTGATGGGCTTTGCAATGCACCACTGCTACTGCTGAGGGGAGTTGTACTGCTTCTAAAAGCCGGCGTGAGCATGCAATACCCCAAAAGCATACTTTGAATCAGTACAAATATTAATCCGTTTGTCTTTTGCCAGCTCAAGGGCACGGGTCAGGGCCACTAGTTCAGCAAGCTGGGCAGATGTTCCTGCTGGTAAACTCTCAGCTTCCTCGGTATCATGAAGAGACACAATAGCATAACTAGCCCCCCTTTGCCCATCCACAACAGTACTACTTCCATCTGTATACCATTCCAAGTCAGCATTTGGGAGTGGCTGATTTTTTTTTTTGATCTGGGCGGCTAGAATACTGAACATCTATGATTTCTAAACAGTCATGTTCCTGTTTTTCTGTCTCTGGTAGCAGTGTAGCTGGATTAAGGGAAGGACAGATCTGCAGGGAGACTTCAGGTTTCTCTAACAGCTTTACCTGATACCGAGCAACCCGAGCCTGTGTGAGCCAAAGACCACCCTTAGTGTCCAGCAGGGCTCGAACCATATGGGGAACATATACACTTGCACAGTTCCTCCCAGTGTCAGCTTTTCCGCTTCCCCAAGTACTAGAGCAGTAGCTGCGACCGCCCTTAAACAGGCTGGCCATCCCTTTGAAACTTGATCCAGTTGTTTAGAAAAGTATGCCACGGGACGCTTCCAGGCACCTAATAGCTGAAATGCCCTGTCCGCTTCTGGGGACCAGTGAAAGGGGTCATGTTCCGCTCCCTTAACACATTCATACAGAGGTTTAGCCCACAGTCCAAACTCTGGAATCCATATTCTGCAAAAACCTGCCATGCCCAGGAATGCCCTAAGCCGTTTGCTGGGGATGGGAACTTGGCAGATAGCTCTCAAACGAAAGGAAGGAGGCTGTCTCTCTCTCTGCCTGATGTGAAATCCCAGATATTGAACCTCTGAAAGAACAATTTGGGCTTTGCTTTGAGATACCCTGTATCCTCGCAGTCCAATAAAGTTTAGGAGACTCACAGTAGCTCTGAGACAAGGGATTAGATCCACAGCAGCAATTAGCAAGTCATCTACATATTACAGCAAGAGGGCTTTGTCTGAATTATCCCACTCCTCCAAGTCTCTGGCCAAAGCCTGTCCGAACAGAGTGGGGGAATTTTTAAATCCTTGAGCCAATACTATCCAGCAAAACTGCCTTTTAACCCTTCTGTTGTCCTCATTATGCCTGGCAGTATTTTGCAGATCTCACTTGCTTGGGCACATTCAGGCCCCCCCTTTTTCTTGGTTGTCAGCAAAGTTTTGGCTATGAACAATGTCCTTGGACTGAGGCCAGCTGTATTTTCCTCTCAGTTAACTCATTCTGTGAACATAACTTCTGTGCAAAGCTTTGAAGCAACAAACCAGGACAAGCACACTCACTTCTCAGGATTTCACTCTGTACAACCTCTGGTGTCTAATAGCTTTCCCTTTTTAAACCTTAAATGCCTTCTCTCTCTTTACCAGATCTTTTATCTGCTATTTTGTTACCCAAAAACAAATTCAAATCTTTTATTTTCCTGGCTTTGACTACCCTGCTGCAGCCACAACCTTTGGTCTTTAATTAAAACATTTTAAATCTTGTAAAGCGTTAAGTCACCTTAAGGATTAAATGCTAAATACCTTAAACAACACTAGTTTTCGGTGTCTGGCAAAAGTATTCTCAGTTTTGCAACTTTAAAACAATACCAATTCATCTCAAACTTATAAAACACAGATTGTACACAGCAGGAGTGTTCTTCAGCAAATTAGACTAACGTATTCATAGTTGAATAATTCCACTTAAATAACCTCTTGCCTGGATTACTTACAGACATTCCTACCAAGTTTCACTGCTTGATTCCCTCTAGCAACTACAGAGTTAACTTCTCACTCTCTTTTCTTAAATCACTTGCTTGTCTCCCAAAACGACACCCAATCAACTCAGATTTTACCATTCCAATTATTGTCCTGGGGATTTGAAATCCCCATGCTTATAATTACTTACTCTTTTCCTTCCACTATGCCCTCAAAGTTTCCAACCTGTTTTCCAATCTCTCTGTCTGTTGCCTGCCCGCTTGGGCCCGATCCTGCTTTTCTTGCTGAACCGTCCCTTCCATGGGCACCGGCTTTTTTTTTTTTTCACTACCAATTTAGCTAGGAGGGTGGGTTTCTCAACTAGCCCCCACCCTTCCTGGTCTCTTCCCTTAAACATTCTTACTCATAAGGCTACCCGAGTCCTCCCTCGTGAGGCTTATGGCTAGCTAGACAACCTTCAAAGACAGAAATGAACTTGCTTGGATTCGTTGAGAATTCTCCTGCCTCTGCCTTAAAAGCAGCCAGATGTTAAAAGCAACATGACACAAGATCCTGTGTTCCTGGACGGGCTAACACACTCTCAGTAATCAACGGATACAATCCCACCAAGGGGGGGGGGGTACTCTCTAAAGCCTGTGGGGGTGAAGGAGCCGAAGGGGACACCGATTCTGGCATTACAACAGTGGGAGGGTTCTGGGGTTTAGCAGCCGTTACTACCGAGCCTGTCGGAGTCAAATGGCACTTGAGCAAGATATCAGTCCTATTTCTTAACACCATAAACGTATATGTTAACATACATTCCAAGGGTGTCCCAGCATATGTGCTTTGTCCGGACCCCATTATGCTCGTGTCTAATTAAACCTGGTCACGGGTTCGACCGACCCCCCTTGCGATCAAGATATCCTGGTCACGGGGTTTCCCCTCGCAGGAGTCTCGGTGCGGCTAGAGTCGGTTTAAGTCCTAGACCTGGTTATCACAATTTTGGCTTCCAGAATATCATTAGTATGAAGAAAAACAGTACCCCTGCCAAGAATAAAAGCAAGCCCTGGGGCTTTTCTGCGTCCCAGTAATTGTCCAGTACGGCCCACAGACTAGGAAAGTTAGTGAAATTATTCATTAAACGTTGCCTGCTTTGTTATCATAACCACAAAACATTTGTCCATCTACAATACCTTCCCACACAGGGATTACCCAAAGGGCCCAATTTACACTGCGGGGGCGTTATCCCTCAAACCCAAGAGGTAAACGCACTTACCGCCCGGAGTGGCCGCGTCCGGCTGTTGGACCTTCCCCTTCTTCTGGCACCGTCTTATCTCCGTGTCGTTAGGAGTTCTCTTTAGAGAGGACACAGCCGCCCCGACCGATTGTGACGACCCGAGGCCCGAGCAAACCAACAGCTCGAGGTGGCCACTCCTCAGAATCGCCTTCGGTCGCCGGTCAGTGTCCTCCACAGGGAGAGAAGTCCCAGCGGAGTCGCCAGTTTGTTAGCCAAATAGGGCTCGTTTCCCCCCGGAGCTTACCTAATTACACCAAGGAGGCACGGAGAGACAAGAAGACGGGTACCAGGTCCTTTATTTGTCAGTCAGCTGAGAGGATGCACCTCGGCTCGTGCCAGAGGAGACACACCTTACATGGGCGACATAGGCCCTTTTTATAATCAGTAACAAACAACTCAGTTCTCATCCTTTTTACGTCATTATGCTGACCAATAGACAACAGGTTACACAGAATACATATTATTTTGGGGAAGGGGATACAAGAGACATCTGTTACGGATACATTTGTCATTTTGAAGGGAGAACACGGTACGTTCCTTGACCCTTTGCACTAAATACCTTG
>NW_020679499.1:0-3280 GCF_002925995.2 Terrapene triunguis | reverse complement strand
TTCATAAGGGGTTTCATATGCTGTTTGTGAATTCTGTTGCTATCTACGCCCTGTCTGTGAGTTTCCCTTTCGGTATCTGTTGGTGTCTATTCCCCCCACTCCACAAGAGTATGTAACTTTTATTGAGTATCAGAGGGGTAGCCGTGTTAGTCTGGATCTGTAAAAGCAGCAGAGTCCTGTGGCACCTTATAGACTAACAGACGTATTGGAGCATGAGCTTTCGTGGGTGAATCCTCACTTCGTCGGATGCAATGTAACTTTTATTGGGTGACCTTCATCTCTGTGCAGAGCCAGAACAAGGTCCTTACACTGTTTTAACCCCACTTAAGCCCTATTTTGAGGGTTTAAGAGGGACGTAAGTGCTGTATAAACCTTGTCCTGGCCCCTCTACAAAGGGCTGAATTCAACCCATTAAACTTTACAATAAACTATTCTGAGAACTCCTTAAAATCTGTAACATTTTGAATATACTTTGCACCCTATCCAAAGAAACATAGTAACAAATATACCATATTTCAAAAGCATAGTAATTAAGTATATATTTGGAGTGCTACCTGCATTGTCCCTGATTTTTTTGAGGGGGGTGGGTGGAGGGGGGGGGGTATACTTTTTTTTTCTATCAACACAAACTTCTTATAACCTTTCTTTGAACAGACCTAGCTGGGGAAAGGGAGTTAGGGCCAGATCCCTAAAGGAATTTAGGAGCTTGAACTTGGTCACCCGGAGAAACTTGGTCTGAATTCCAAGGATTTAAAAATCCTATTGTGTACGCAGGCTGCCATTTTCTAACCATGAGACGAGGAATGATCTCACAGAGAGGGCTGTACTGGACGTGGATGAGTGTGGAGCTTTAAACGAGACTAAAAGCCTCCCTGTGGAATTCTTGAAGGTGATGAGAATTGTCTGAGCCCTGCCTCGTTAATTAAGGGCTGACTTACCTCTGACTCTTATGGGGATGTACAAGGGAGAGGAAGGTTTTGAGTAAGTTGACTCACATTAATAGTCTCATTGACTGAAGTGGGTTTATTCAGGATAGATGGTTGTTTTCAAAATTGACTCCTCAGGTAGTCTGATAATACTCCATCTTCCTCTAGCTCAGTTATATTGAAACAAGAAAATTCAATTATAAGAATTATTTTCATACACATTTATATCCTGTTAAATGGCCTTTGTGATAAAAATCTATAGGGTTCTTTGATTTTATTTTTACCGTTTAGTTTATATAGAAACATGTAGTTCTAGGATGGAAACACTATAATGAATGCTGTAAATATACAATATTCCCAACCAAACGATCTTGCCTCTGAAGAACCAACATCAACCCTTTTCTTGACATCTGGAGAGAGCCCCTTTACAAAAGTTGTAGTTCCACTGCAAAAGGGTGAGTGAAAGTCTCCAGGGGGTGTGTTGTGGATGTCTGGGGGCCTGAGCCAAAACTCATTGAAGTGGCTGGGAGTTCTTCCACTGACTTCACTGGGCTCTGGATGAAACTTGAAAAGGCCTATCCTGTAAGGTGCTGAGCACCTTCATCTCCCATTACAGGCAACAGGAACTCACAAGGCCAGGGCCTTCTGGCTTTAAATCCCACCAACAGTAAAATAAAAATTCCATTCCTACAGGAGCGGCGCCTGGGTTTTTGGCGCCCGAGGCGGGGGTCCTTCCGCGCTCTCGGACATCGTCGGCAATTCTGCAGCGGGGGGGTCCTTCCGCGCTCCCAGTCTTCGGGGCACTTCGGCGGCGGGTCCCGGAGCGAGTGCACGACCCGCCGCAGAATTGCCGCCGAAGACCCGGAGCGCGGAAGGACCCCCCCCGCCGTTGAATTGCCGCCAAGGGCGGCAAAATGCCACCTCCCCAAATCCCAGTGCCCTAGGCAACCGCCTAGGTCGCCTAAATGGAAGCGCCGGCCCTGCGTTCCTCATACTAAAATGTGGGAAAAGATTTTTCTGAGTGTACTTGGGTTTCTTTGGGGTTTTTTGTTGTTGTTTACAAAAAAGCTCATGACCATAATGGTGAAGTAATTGGAATCCAAACCTGATAGATGTTTAAACAGCAATTTGTCGGTTTCCTGTCTTGATGATGAAGCAGCTGAAAAGCGACACATCCTGTTTTGTTAAAAGGATGTTTGTTGTATTGGGAGGGAGGAAGTGGGGGCAGAATTTGCTGTATAAACTTTTTATTCTCAAGACATCTTGTACCTTCACAAAATAAGGTGTTAATGGTTCAATATTAATTCAGTTAAATTTTTGGTGTCACTATATCGTTTTCTCCCTTCACCATTTGCTTCATGTTACAGAAAGGAGCACAATCTGAAAAAGGTAGACTTGAGACGTCTCAGCTGCTAATTCCCAGGTCTATGTTTCAGATCTTCCTACAGCCCTTAGAAAATTCTGGGGTTTTTTTTGTTTTGTTTTTTGTTTTTTTTTGAGGAACACAGAGGGATAACTTTGCATTGAGGACTGGGTCATAACTTTTTTAAATATACATTATATAATTGTTGGTATAGTGGTCAAGAGACTAGAAGGAAAACAGTCCCCCAACTCAAGTATGAAATCTTATTATGACTTGATTGAATTCTGTACCTAAGTCTGAGAACTACTAAAAATAAACTGAGCGCTTTGCTCAGACAGAGCTTATCCTGTAAAGTACTAATTAACCCTGGAAGTGCTGAGGTCTCTCACCTCTCACTAGTGCCTACAGATGATGATGAGAGCACCCACTACCTTTTAGAAATAGCTCAGGATAGAGCACCTTTCACCTGGAGATTTCAAAGTAATTTAATCCACCTTTAATGCAGGAAAAAAGAAAGGCCAAACATCTTCCGTACTGATCCAGAGGATGGTGTGAACAATACACTCACAAAACTTGCATACGATTCAAAACTGGGTTGAGTTGCAGACACCAGTGAGGACAGAGAAAATATGGAAAACTTAGAATATCAAGAAAACTTACTGACAGAGCTGTGGTGGTTTTTGTGCAGGGTTGCAGGAAGCTTGTGGCACTGTGTAAAATCCCATGTGGCACAGTAATAGCAGCCGCTATCTGTCTTTTCCAGTTTGTGCACCAACAAGTTAGAGATGTTTTGTGTCCCATAGGCTGAGAATTTGTCACTGGAGAAGCCTGCCTCTCGCTTTAACTCCGACCCAAAGAGAGTGAGGTACAGCAGCCTCTGTGGGGCCTCTCCAGCTGGGGCTCGGTACCAGTGGTTGTAGGTAGACTCCAGTCCACCAAACACTTTGCAAGTGAATTTGGCAGAGCTGCCTTGAAGTGGCTGCTTTGTGAC
>NW_020679498.1:0-1654 GCF_002925995.2 Terrapene triunguis | reverse complement strand
ATAAATGTCTATCAGGGATGGTCTAGACAGTATTTGGTCCTGCCATGAGGGCAGGGGACTGGACTCGATGACCTCTCGAGGTCCCTTCCAGTCCTAGCATCTATGAAAAGGCAGAGCAATCTCAATTCCCAAGTGGGGGAAACTCAGCACCTCTCTGAAGCACTCAGCACTTTCCAGGATTGGGCCCTAAACCTAAACCACAATTGCAACTCTATTCTCTGCCTTCCTATGTGTGGCTATTCTATGATCTTCCCATAGCCGCCGCCTGTATAAACAGCAGCAGCTCGGACTATAACTGCACAACCGGAGCGGATCACTAGAGCCACGAAGGTCCCATTTTTATGCAATCACTTTTCAGAGTCACACTTGATTTTTACCGCTGTGATTCTGAAAACAGAAAAGTAGCTTTACAGGTTAGGGCAGTAGAAAGCAGGGAGAGAGGGGGGTGGAAACGGGCTTGGGGCCTGATATTCAGAAATGCTGAGCACCTACAACCCCAGCTGAAGTCAATGAGGACCTCAGTTCTTAAGGAATCTCAGCAGCCACATGCCGTTTCGGGCTTGTCTACATGGCCCCACAGCGCAGATGCCAGGGGGGTGAATTGCAGCGTGCTCCACCGTGTTGGGTTGGAACTGCCCTCCGCAGACCCTGCTAGCACAAACGAAAAAACGTACTTTGTTTGCATTAACGCAACTATGTTAATTTAAACTAGGCACGTGTTCGTTTGAGCTAGCAGGGCCTGCACGGGGCAGTTACAGTGCAACACCGGAGTGCGTGCGGCAACTCACCCCAGAGACAGGTGGACAAGCTCTTCCTCAATTTGTACAGTGTGGAGGCCCCCCAATTCCCAAGCTTTGATTCTGCTGCCATCTTATGGCCATTTCCAGTCATTAAAGTTGCAATAGTCTTAGGATAACTATTACTTTATTTATTGCAGTAGTACCTATAAACCCCAATTATGATCAGGGCCCCCAAATGCACTAGGTGCTGTACAAACATCACACATACAAACACGGAGCTTAGGGTTGTAATAGACAAGACAGAGTGAAGGAAAGAAAGAGTTATTACCCCATTTTACAGATGGGGAAACAGAGATGCTTTCCAAAATCCCATGAGGTGCCTGTCTGAATCTTTAGGCACCTACATACCTTTAAAAATCCAGCCTGAGGAGTCCAGGGGAGGGATAGCTCAGTGGTTTGAGCATTGGCCTGCTAAATGCAGGGTTGAGAGTTCAATCCTTGAGAGGGCCATTTGGGGATTAGTCCTGCTTTGAGCAGTGAGGTTGGACTAGATGACCTCCTGAGGTCCCTTCCAACTCTAATAATCTATGATTCTATGACATCTAGTGGACTGATTGTAGGACTGGGAGATTTCTTCTTACATGGCATCTCCATTACTGGAGATTTGCAACCATGGTAGCCCATTCTACAGCTGTCTGCTAATCTTGTTGGGGATGAATAGTTTTTGATACACTCAGGATACCACATCCAAGATCTTTTTCTGCCTCTTGTTCTTCTGTCTGCCAGTTTTCCCTTCCAGCACCTAGATTCATAGATTCTAGGACTGGAAGGGACCTCGAGAGGTCATCGAGTCCAGTCCCCTGCCCGCATGGCAGGACCAAATACTGTCTAGACCATCCCTGATAGACATTTAT
>NW_020679497.1:0-1036 GCF_002925995.2 Terrapene triunguis | reverse complement strand
TTCTGGTGAGTGAGCCTGATCAGAGCCACGCGGTGGGGGGCTGGGGGAAAACACAGCCACGCTGGGCTGTTCGCATTTAGTTTAAAGGGCTCATCCCTGCTCAGAGCCTCGTCGGAGCCACACGGTGGGTGCGGGGGGGGCGGGGGTTGTGTGAAGCAATCATCCCAGAGAGCCCGCAGGCCCTCCTTTTATATTGCAAACCCACCAGGCATTGCTTGCTATGGGAAAGAGGGCCCGGCAGTTTGAAAGCATTGAAATGAATGCGGAAGAAGCAGAACCCCGCGTGCCCCTAGGGCTTACCATGGCTGGCTGCAAGCTAAATTCTGTTGCCCGGCCATGTGTGATGTGCTGTGTACTATGAATTGCCTGTTTCACTGAGAAACAGTGTGTCCTTTGTTCTCTGAAATGTATCTTTTAAAATACTACCCTCCCTTTTTCTCCTCCCACAGGTGCAGATGTTTCAACGTGGCCCCTATCTACTCCATCCAAGAGGCTGGTCCAGATTAGAAGGTGGAAAAAATGAACTCAGGACAACATGTTCGCCGAGCTCATGCAGTCCTCCAGCATTGATAGGGCCCAGCTGAATGCGTGGTGGCAAACAATTGCGGAGTCCCATAAAGCATTACAGGAACACGAAGAGAGGAGGGACGCATGCGATGAGAGCAGGCAGGACGCTGTGGTCAAGCTCATGGGGGAGCAAACTGACATGCTGCACTGTATGGTGGATCTAATGCAGGAAAGGCAGCAAGACCACAGACTGCCGCTGCAGCCCCTGTTTAACCGCCCTCCCTTCTCCCCAAGTTCCATAGCCTCCTCACCCAGACGCCCAAGAACACGAGGGGGGAGGCTATGGGGACCCACACACTCAACCCCAGAGGATCGCCCAAGTAGCAGAAAGCTGGCATATGCGAACTTTTGATTTGGTTTCTGGAGCCCAGCACTGACAACATGGAGACATTTGCTAGCGATGCAAGAACGGGAGAGCAGAATTTGCGGCGGAAGCTGTGCTGCTCGGTTCACGATGGCCAAACAACAG
>NW_020679496.1:0-1446 GCF_002925995.2 Terrapene triunguis | reverse complement strand
TATGGTTTGACCCTTGCGTCTGCGAGGATCTGAATGCAGCATTGAGGTGTTACAGTGGAAGCAGTGTGGGAGAGCAGCATATTTGTCGTCACCTTGGATAGGCTAACACAACAGAAATAAGTCATAACTTGAGTTAACTTCTCTGAAGAGACACCTTTTTTGTAAATGTGCTTAGATTTTAAAGGGTCAAAATATTAGGCAAGGCTGCTAAAAGAAAAAAACAGTACCTTCTGTTGTTGTACATGTGTGGAGGGAGAGAGGATGGTGGTAGTAGTAATGTATTAGTATAGTACGAGCAGGAAAGCTTTGTTATACAGGGCAGAGAACTCCCCTGTTCCTCTAACCTCTTTATTTAATGGTAGAATTTCAAGAGGTTTTTCTAAAGTGATGTAGGATTCAAGACCTGTGATTAAAGCAAAAGCTGTTTAAGGAATTTACAGTGTTCATCTCAGTACAGGTCTCAAATCCCCCTTCACCCAGTAGAACCTCACCCCCAATCCTCATACTAGTTCCTATCCCCTGCACCCATCAGATTCCCTCACGCCCCATACACATAAAGGTCCCTAATCTCCTTACCAACCCCCCAATGCCCATACAGGTCCCAAATATCCCCCATACCCACACTGGTTCTTAATCCATGCAGTAGATTCCCTCCTTCCCATAAGCATAAAGTTCCCTAATCGCCCTACCAACCCCCCATTCCCATTCAGGTCCCTAATTCCCAATCCCCACATACTGGTTCTGTAATTCCCCCAAGCAGATGTTCCCCTCATGCCCTTGGTCCCCCAATCCCTGCCTTGAGCAGACCATCCCCACTGGTACCTGAGCCCTCCCATGGCCATACAGATAATAACTCCCCCCTGCCCAGGCAGCTCCCTGCCCCCCTGCCCCTAGCAACCCCTCAACCCCCAGCAGGTCCCGCCCCCCGTGCAGCTCCCTACTCCTAGCACCCCCCGTGCAGCTCCCCGCCCCCCTGCCCCTAGCAACCCCCCGACCCCCAGCAGCTCCCTGCCCCCCCGCCCCTAGCAACCCCTCAACCCCCAGCACCCCCCGCCCAGCTCCCTGCCCCCCTGCCCCAGCAACCCCCCAACCCCCAGCAGGTCCCGCCCCTCGTGCAGCTCCCTTCTCCTAGCACCCCCCGCCCCCCGTGCAGCTCCCTGCCCCTAGCAACCCCCCAACCCCCAGCACCCCCCGCCCAGCTCCCTGCCCCCCTGCCCTAGCAACCCCCCGCCCCCCAGCAGCTCCCCGCCCCCCTGCCCCTAGCACCCCCCGCCCCCCGTGCAGCTCCCTGCCCCTAGCAACCCCCCAACCCCCAGCACCCCCCGCCCAGCTCCCTGCCCCCCTGCCCCAGCAACCCCCCAACCCCCAGCAGGTCCCGCCCCTCGTGCAGCTCCCTTCTCCTAGCACCCCCCGCCCCCCGTGCAGCTCCCTGCCCCTAGCAACCCC
>NW_020679495.1:0-3903 GCF_002925995.2 Terrapene triunguis | reverse complement strand
ATGTGCTCCAGCCCCCTAATCATTTTTGTTGCCCTCCGCTGGACTCTTTCCAATTTTTCCACATCCTTCTTGTAGTGTGGGGCCCAAAACTGGACACAGTACTCCAGGTGGGGCCTCACCAATGTCGAATAGAGGGGAACTATCACGTCCCTCGATCTGCTGGCAATGCCCTACTTATACAGCCCAAAATGCAGTTAGCCTTCTTGGCAACAAGGGCACACTGTTGACTCATATCCAGCTTCTCGTCCACTGTAACCCTTAGGTCCTTTTCTGCAGAACTGCTGCCTAGCCACTCGGTCCCTAGTCTGTAACAGTGAATGGGATTCTTCCGTCCTAAGTGCAGGACTCTGCACTTGTCCTTGTTGAACCTCATCAGATTTCTTTTGGCTCAATCCTCTAATTTTGCTTGGTGTAAATCAATTAATGTGGTGGGGTATGATTGGTTAAAGAATTGTTTTACAATGTTAGAATTGGTTAGAAAATTGTTTAGTAATATTTTAGTAAAATGATTGGTTAAGGTACAGCTAAGCAAGACTCAAGTTTCGCTATATAAACTGGGGTCCAAAAGGAAGTTCTTTGAACCCAACTCCAGGACACAGCCCCAAGATCAGCGCTGCCAGACCTCAACACCATGCCAACCACACCGTGCAGTAGCTGAGGTCACCCAGATGACCTGATCCTGACTGGCCATCAAGAAAAGTTAATCTGCCTTATTGGGAGAGGTGAGCATTGTATGCTTAGCGTGTGCATTCTGTTTTGGTGATTGTTAATAAAAAGAGGTAAAGTAGGATATTATTGTGTAAGGCTCTTTCACGAGTAAAAGACCCTGCAAACCCGCAGAGTGTAAGGTTACGCCCTGAGCCCATAGAAGGGTAAAGGTGGGTGCCCTAAAGGTTATGCCCTGAGCCCTAGGAACGGGATAAGGGTGGGTGCCTAAATTAAGAGGGTTATGCCTTGAGCCCAGAACTGGGTAAAGGTGGGTGCCCCACCTCTAGAGTGTGCAAGTAACAGAGAATTGTGTGTGGGTAACACCCTAAGAGGCAGTTTACCATGGCCAGCTGTCCAATGTAATTATATGGCACCCATTCCCATCATGTGAGTGCCTCATATTCTTTAATTAGTGTATTTATCATTGCATCACACCTGTGAGGCAGGGCAGTGCTATTATCCCCATTTTACAGATGGGAAATTGAGAGACAGTTTAAGGGTAATATTTTCAGAGGCACCCAAGTGCCTTAGGTGTCTAAATTCCATTGACTTTCAATGAGACAAATTCTTAAGAACTTTTGAAAATTTTACTTTAAGAGTTTTGCCCAAGGTCAGACAGGAAGTCAGTGGAGGACTTAAGCTAATATCCTAACCACTGGATCATCCGTCCTCTCGTGGTTGTGGTGTGAGTGGGCCTTAAAGGGAATCTGAAGGGAGACAGAGCAGCAGGGGCATAAACTGATTTGAGGCGGAAGCTCCACATGTAAGGGGGTGACATTGGAGTGAGGACAAAAGTACTAGGGGGGAGAAGCAAACAATTTGGTATGATAGGAGTCCCAGCCTTCCAGAGACCACACAACCTCCCTCATCTCCTGGTATAGAAACCCCCCAAATTAGGTAAGGAAATTAGTCAGTTCCTTCATTATAGCCATCTGGGAACACATTTTCCTAATTTAATTTCACTTAAAGCAAAACATTACAATAAAAAAGAAAAAGCCATCAGACAACAAATATTATATAGCTTGATATAGAATCTTTTCCAGCACTTGGGTTTTGTAGAAAAGAGATAAAATTTGATGCCCCTGCACAGAGCAATGCTGTGTACCTATTGGAAGCTTGTATAGAACTAGAGCCAAATGCTAACGAGCAGGCTCTCTTTGTGTTCTGTTCATACAGGTCTTAGTCACATGGAAATTATGACCTTGGACTTCAAGATACAACATAAATGGCTACATAACCTGAAAGAACATCTAAAGAAAATCCATTTTCTCCTTTATGCAGACTAGTTTTAAGGCTGATTGTTTTCAAGCAGTTGCCTTGGAGATCAAATGCTGCAAGTTTGGAAAGGAGGCACAAGCTAAATAGATAATTAGAGCTCATGAGGTGAGGTCAATTTTCTCTCTAGGAAGCATGTTGGAAATCAGCCCATGAATGCTAATAAAGTATAACCTCAAACTTTTACTGCCTGCAATGCTGGCCTGTCCAGGTCTATTGTCACACTGCGATACAGGGCCATTAAGCAAGTTCCTTGAAACAGATCCTGAATTTGTTTTTTTTCCACTTACTTAATTGGCCTCTCAGAGTTGGTAAGATAACTCCCACCTGTTCATGCTCTCTGTATGTGTGTATATATATCTCCTCAATATGTTTCACTCTAGATGCATCCGAAGAAGTGGGCTGTAGCCCACGAAAGCTTATGCTCTAATAAATTTGTTAGTCTCTAAGGTGCCACAAGTACTCCTGTTCTTTTTGCGGATACAGACTAACACGGCTGCTACTCTGAAACCTGAATTTGTTGTATATTAGGAGTTGGGGTTTCATACCACAGAACTTTCTATTCTTTGCCATGTTAGATAGCAAATGCAGTGCTAATAATGAGAAATACATTTTTAAAATATTTATTTTACTATGAAATGTGAGGGTTTATGTCCTTTAAAATGTTTATAATCTGTATAACTGTGGATGTTCTCATCCATATAAATGTGCAAACTCTTTTTAGTCTGTTAAGGTCTTGGCCTCCATGAGCTTATTGCAGTGAGTTCTACAGGCTAATTACGCTCCTTTCCTGACCCAATGATCAGGTTATGGCATGACACGTGAGATTCAGTTACTCCCATCCTGGTATGTATTACTACAAATGTTACCATAATATAACTTGGACACCTAAAGTCAGGCATTTAAATCCATATCCATATTCAGATACCCACATAAGCAGTCTGATTTTCAAAGGTACTGATCACCTGCAACACGGCCTCTTAGAAATTGAGCCCACTTATTTCAGGCTATGTCTACACACTATTGCCTACGCCAGCATAGTTATGCCCTCAGAGCCTCCTAGTGAAGACACAGCATATGTTGGGAGAAAAAAGGGAACTCTGCTGCTGTAGGAACACTACCTCCCGCTGAATTATGTTAGCTATACTGACAGATGTACCCTTGGCTACACTGGCGCTGTACAGCGCTGCAACTTGCTGCGCTCAGGGGTGTGAAAGGCCTCTGTCTCCATAGCTGTCTCTACACTAGGGGATTTGCCAGCATAGCAATGTTATCAAGAGTGTGGTTTTTTTTCACACCCCTGACTCACAAAGCAATGCCAGCAAAACTTTATAGTGTAGACCTGTCCTAGGGTAGCGAGTGATGGATAAGGGCTGCAGGGAAAGCATGGGATAGACTTGAATCAGCAAAAGGGGATGCAACAGTCATGTGCCAATCATCTCAATCACATTTGTATATCTGCACCTAGAATCATAGAATCTCAGGGTTGGAAGGGACCTCAGGAGGTCATCTAGTCCAACCCCCTGCTCAAAGCAGGACCTAATCCCAACTAAATCATCCCAGCCAGGGCTTTGTCAAGCCTGACCTTAAAAACCTCTAAGGAAGGAGATTCTACCACCTCCTTTGGTAACCCATTCCAGTGCTTTACCACCCTCCTATGAAAAAGTTTTTCCTAATATCCAACCTAAACCTTCCCCACTGCAACTTGAGACCATTACTCCTTGTTCTGTCATCTGCTACCACTGAGAACAGTCTAGATCCATCCTCTTTGGAACCCCCTTTCAGGTAGTTGAAAGCAGCTATCAAATCCGCCCTCATTCTTCTCTTCTGCAGACTAAACAAGCCCAGTTCCCTCAGCCTCTCCTCATAAGTAATGTGCTCCAGCCCCCTAATCATTTTTGTTGCCCTCCGCTGGACTCT
>NW_020679494.1:0-1104 GCF_002925995.2 Terrapene triunguis | reverse complement strand
CTCCAGCTCTGCCAATGCACCCGGCCCCTGACCTACGGCACCACTGGCGCGCCCCTCCCAGGCTGTCACCCTGCTGCTGGGGGGGGGGGGGGAGGATCACTGGGACCCCTAGAAAACAGCTTCATTGTGCCAGGAAAGGCTCCAGACTCTCCTTGGAACCGGCTCTGCCAGGGCGACTTGCAGACGGGCAGCCTGCGTCGGGCACCGGAATCGCACCACACTAAGTACCCGGAGAGGGAGTGGCCTGGGGCCAGGATGTGCCATGCCCCACTGGCACCCTGCATTTCTCCCCAGCTGGCTGGAGCCCAGGAGCCTGCGTCCCCCGTAGGCCAGGCCTGGCCCCGTTGCAGCGCTCAGGACTGGAGGGGGCTCCCTGGGCCAAGCTGGGATCCTTGGGGGAATTACTTTCATGTCCAGCCCCAGCCGCTCCTCGGATGCTGCAGCCGCGGAGCCAGGCCCATCCCCAAGCAGTGGCTGGGGGCAGCGGGACGAGAGGGCCAGGAACACCGGCGCCCGCAGGCAGCCCGAGCACCCGGTCCTGGCGCCGCTCTCCGAGTGCCCCGGCAGAGGTCTGGTGCTGCTGGGCTGGTCCTGGCAGAACCCACCAGGTGTTTCTGCCCTGGGGCGAAGCGGCAGGAGAGCCCTGGCTCCTTGGCAGGGCGTCTCCGAGTGGGGCCAGCTCAGACTGCGGGGGGAGGAGACAGAGTGTGGGGCTGCCCCCCTGCCGAGCCGGGACAGACTATTTCCAGGCCAATTTGCATTTACCTTCAGTTCCAATTAGCACTTGTAGATTTGAGCCCAATGTTTTAATTAGCTCAGCGATTATTTGTGCCATTAATTAGGCAGCCACATTAATGAGCCCTCCCCCTCCCAACTAGCAGTTGGAGCAGCGGGCGGCTCGGCAGGGGGAGCAGGGTGTGAGCCCAGGGTGCTGGGCTTTAGGACACATGCCGGGGTCCCAGCAGGTGCTGCTGCCTGGTCCAGGTCCCCAGGTCGCCCCTTTGTAGAGGAGCTGCCGGGGAAATCGGTGGGTGCTGAGCTGGCTGTACAGGCTCGAAGCATCCCGGCTCCGCCGCTGAGGGACCTGGCACTGCTCACCGGCCT
>NW_020679493.1:0-2096 GCF_002925995.2 Terrapene triunguis | reverse complement strand
GCAGATTCCAACGCAGGATCAGGGCCTTAGGCCCTTCCCTAAAGCCCACAAAGAGGAAATGGTGTAAAGAGTATTACACAGCTTTGAGTTCAATGAAAGAAACTGATCCTGCCTCCAGAAGGATGATTTTTTAGGAGATTTTCATCCACATTAAAATGACATGATAGTCTGCAGTGAGAAATGGGCAGGAGTGAGGAGTATCAGATAGTATATACTGGAAAATGAATGAGGAAATCAACTTATATCAAATTTTATAAATGTTGTACAAGTACAAACGTAAGGGCCTGTATACAAATAGCAGCCATATATTCTTTAAACTAGTCTTTGATCATTTAAAACATTTATAAATAAAATCCCACCCATGGCTTTACAGATGCTCCACGACTTACGCAAGTGTTCCGTTCCAGAACGCCTTGTGTAACTCGAATTTTGCGTAAGTCGGAAAAGTATCTCCAACCATTATGCAAAAACAAAACAAATCAAAAACAAAATAAAAACCCTCCTATTTCTAGCTTACGGAACTTTTTCCGTAAGCTCGGATTTGCGTACGTCGGGTTTACGTAACTCAGGGAGCGTCTGTACACTGTATGCCATCAGAAGTAGCTTATTGTAGAATATATTGCATGGAGAAGGTAGCACTGCATACTGTAACCCAAATGTTAGAATCTTCCCTTGAAAAATTGAAAGTCTTATTGGAATTCAACTGAGCATCTTAATGTATGGTGAAATGGAAATCAGTGGATTTTCTGTGGGTTTGGGGGGAGGGTGTTATTCATCTGAAAAATGATTATCTGTGTGATGTTTCTAATAAGTAAAATATCACATCACTTTGCCTGAGCGGCCTGTTACAATTAAAATCAGCATTCACTGAACATATGATGTCACAGAAATACATAAATGACTCAAGTCGCTGATGTTAAGATTGTGTTTAAAAAAAAAAAAAGACTCAAAGCCAGCGAAGCTAGAGAGACTTTTTTTTAAAAAAAACGATGAACTTGACATTCTACTTGATGGAAATCATGTAACAGACCGTCTATTCCTAATATATTCATAACTCACCAGCTGTGAAGCCACTAATGATTATCAAGTTACCATTACCTCATCCTCTATGTTGACAGGTAAAACCATTATGTGGTATTTTTAATATATAGTGTGCACCTTATCAAGTTGGATAGAATAACTTTCTTTAATATTTAATGCCCAGGCTCAATATGACTGTCTTAGTACCTCTTCAGTTGGTGAGTATAGTAACAGTTTTACTGAGCTATAAAACATTCTGAAATCTCTCTTGCTTTTTCTGAGGTACTGAGCAAACAAAGCAAAGAATAATCATGAATAATGCAAGTGAAGAGAAGTGAGTGTGTGTGTGTTTAAGACATTCAACACTCCACATCCAGCAGTGCTGCAAGTCAGGGTGTACCTAAGAAATTAGGGTCTGACCCAGCAAACACTTGCTTAGGATAGCAAATATGCTCATTGACTTTGGTTGGACCACATATAGGCCAGATTTTCATTGGCTCTTTTGAAGGGCTCAGTGCAGAGGAGGAAGTGCACAAGCAGCTTTCAGCCCCCTCCCTTCTGTGCTTGCTGTGCCGGGATAGAGACAACTGCACTCCCTGTGCTTGCAGAAATACACTGACTGCCTTTGTTGCATTCCTCTGGAGATGCAACGTGCTCCTGGTGGAGCAGACAGTAGGCAGAGTGGAAGTTAAATGGACATTTTCCTCTGGACTTCAATGGAAATTGGATCAGACCATTATCCCAGTGCAAAGCAAGTGTAAGACATCAGCCAGTCAAAGTAGTATTGTTTCACACATGCTTTGCACTTGTATAAATGAAAACATAGGAAGAAGGACAATGGTGTACTGGTACCAAGAACTTTTCCCCTGAGTAGAGTTAAATACTGAGGGGGCTGTGTACTATACTGCAAAGGTGTGGGAAAGTGTGCACATTCACCTTGTGAAATGAGGAGGGACTATGCCTCCTAGCCCCAGTGTGAGCCATTGTGTAATTTACACAATCTACTTCTCCTCACTCTCCAAAAATGATGGGCCAGATTGTTGCATTGAGCCATGGGCTCACTTTAGAGGTGGAGC
>NW_020679492.1:0-4300 GCF_002925995.2 Terrapene triunguis | reverse complement strand
CTGAGTTGGCACTCTCAGTTGGGTTCCGCCAGAACCACATCGTCACAATGGCGTAGTCGTGCTTGGATCCACAGAACCAGGTCAATTAAGCTTTGGGTCAGAACCCCACGCTATCCAAATTTGAATTTTGGGATTGAGAGTTTTGTTGGTTAAAGAGCTGCTGCAATGGCTGAGCAAAGAGCATATGAGGGACTTGGCAAAAAAGCCCTGGAAAATTTGTGTTCAGAAAAGGGGATAAGCTTTAGAAAGAAAGCTACAAATCAAGAACTGAGAAATCTGTTAATAGCCAGCGATCAGGGGGCAAGAGCACAGCCCTTACCTGAGGCTACAGAAGATGCAGAAAAAATTAGGATGCAAAAGGCGACAAGTAAACTGCAATTTGAGCATGAACAGAAGCTAGCAGATCTTCGATTGCTGGAGAAGCAAAAGATAGCAGAATTAGAGAAGGAAGCCGATCAAAGAAAAAAGGAGGCTGATGAGAGAGAAGAGAGAGCTCGTAAGGGGCGTCTAGAGCTGCTCGCTGCTGAACAGGAGACTCGCAGGATGGAACAGGAGACTCACAAGATGGAACAGGAGACGGCCAGACTTCAGCTCCAAGTAATGGAAGAGCGGAGAAAGTCATCCCCACCTGGTACTCCACTTCCCCCCCGCCATGAGAAAAACTGGGAAGGATGTGTCCCATTTACAACGATACTGAGGATATAGAGGAGTTTTTGTCTACCTTTGAACACCTCTGCAATCTGTACCAGATCCCCGAGGGTCAGCGAATGCCTGTCCTGCTGACCAGACTGACTGGAAAAGCCAGGGAGGTATTTAATGAATTGGGGGAACAAGAAGCCTTGGATTATGGGCGGTTTAAAGATTCTGTGTTAAGGCGGTTCAAGGTTACTCCTGAATCTTACAGAGTTAAGTTTAGAAAGTTTAAGATGTCTAATGATTGTACTTTTGTAGAATGTGCTCATAAGCTGATGGGTTTTGTTAAAAAGTGGGTTGTGGGAGCCAAGGCGCATGGGAGTTTTGAAAAACTGCTGGATTTAGTAACTTTGGAACAGTTCTTAGACATTGTGCCTGACAATGTGAGAGCAGCTGTGTGTGATAGGGACCCTGAGTCAGTCCTACGGGCAGCAGAGATTGCGGATGCCCATACCCAAAACAGGGCTCGAGAAGGGTGTAAAACCCCAGGGAAAACTAATCTCCATTCTCCCCAGTTCAAGAGGAGGGAAGGATTTAAAAGTAAACCTGACTCTTCTAAAGGAGTTCAAGGGGGCCCGGAGGGTAGGAACTCACATCCCAGGTCGGAACAGGTTACATGCTATCACTGTGGCGTGCTGGGCCACATGAGACCAGACTGCCCGACACTGAAGGGCAGCCCAAAACCAGGAACCCCAAATGCCACGGCCAATGCTAACCCTGTTGTTATAAACTCACAGGCAAGCTACACAGAGCCCAGCATTGGTGCCTTGTGGGCAAATGCTGTTTCTGTGGTCTCTGAAAACTGTGACCTTAAAACTCACATTAAAGCTAAGTATGGGAACAATAACGCAGAGTTTATTAGCAGTGCAGAAGTGAATGGAGTAAGGTGTATGGCACGGAGGGACACCGCAGCTGATATCACTTTGGTTAAAACAAGTCTTGTCAGGAAGGAAGATTATTTGCCAGGTGAAGATGTGACTGTTGTAGCCTTTTCTGAGTATTTTGTCAGGGTGCCTTTGGCTAAAATCCACCTGAAATGGAAGGGATTTGAGGGCACCATGGTTGTGGGAGTAAAAGACACAATCCCTAAGGATATTATGATTGGAAATGATATTAAAGCTATGGTCAGTCAAGTTAACACAAACCAGGCACAGGGGAGGATTGATCCTAAGGTTGTGCCTATGGAGGGTTTCTCCAAAAGTTTGTCTTTGGAAAGTAGCTGTTTGGCTGTGAAGGAAGTTTCTGAATGTCTATCTAATGTCTCAGAAGTAAAACTGGAATTAGATCAAGCGAAGGGAGAGGAGAACAAGGAGATTTTGGATGAGCCTAGGCAGTATTGTGAGCTGATGGCTTTATCTAGTCAGCAGTTTGGGAAGGCAAGGAGAGTGGAAGATAAGTGTCCCCATACCTTACCTGTTCTCTGTGTGAAGAATAGTGACAGTGAAGGAAATGTGCCTGTATCTGTCAGGGGTATTGACTTGCCTATGGAGGAAGCTACCCCAGTCTCCAAGCAGTTGTCTGTGAACAGCCCGGTGTGCTGGGACAAGGGAAATGAAATCCCAAACGGTGTGTCTAGTAAAGGTAAATGTGTCTCCAACTCTTTTTTGTCTGTGGAGCAGACCGAAGGTGCCTTTCAGCCTGTGATGGTTGAGAGTAATTCAGTTGTCTCAGATTTGGTTCTGGATTCAACTAAAGCCCAGGAAGGGAATGGTCCTAAATTTGTGTCTGCTGGGGAGAATGGCACTGTAACTAGGTTGCATCCAGTTAAGGTCTTAGCAAAATCCCAGAGACCAGACAATTCGGGTGCTTGTATTTTGCCTGTTGCTCATGTGTGGTTGGAGAAGGGTGTAACAACTCTGTCTAATCGGGGTGATACCCTAGCCAGGGCACAAGGAGAGCAGAAAGGTAATTTGGTTGTGGTACCTACGGACAGTTTAACAACTTGTAGCAAAAAGGACAAAATTCCTAAGCTTGTGTGTGGCAAAGGAAAGGAGAATGCTTCTGACCTTTCATCTAATGAGTCTATGGGTTTGCCTGAAAGGGGATTGTGTAGAAATCTGCCTGATGGGCCAAAGGTGATCCTAAATGTAAGTAAGACCCAGACAGAGTCTGTTGTTGCTCAGGAAAGTGTTCCTTTAGAGCAAGCCCTAGGTGAAGAGGATAAGGGCAAAATTTCTGTGAGGGGTGATTTGCTGCTTAGAAAAGCTCCTGGGGAAAGGAATCCTCATGGTAATCTGTGCAAGCAGTTCCCTGCAACTGAAGGGTGTGAGAGTGATTTAATCAAGGAAGTTTCAGTTCCTAACAGCCAGAAGTCGTCTGTTGTGAATGGATCCACTGACTTTCCTTTTAAAAGATCCAGTGTGGGTAGCTTTGAGAAGGTCTCAGATGGAGTAAGAGCTGTTAAGAAAGTTGAGCAGCCCTATGACCGAGTGGCTGTGTGGGGCCAACTTGTTGGGGAGACAATGGTGTTGGAACAGGAATGTCTCCTTTCTGATTCTTTAAATGAGCAGTTTGTGCTTCAGGGTCTGAGGACAGATTTGGTTACTGATGTGTCAGAGCAGAGCAGTTTTATGGCTGAATGCTTGAGGATGCAGGGGAGAGCAAGCAAACTCTCACCGTCAGACTATTTAGATTTGTGTGGTATCTCTGTAAGACAGAGTCCAGCCTTGGAAACGATAGGAGTTACGAATATGAAAACTGGTGGACTGGCTCTGGTCTGGGGTAGTGCAAATGACTTGCCTGGCGGGGAGAGGAAGGACTTGATAATAGCTGTTAGCACAGAGAGCCCACCCCATCAGCCAGTGAATTCTGTTAAGCAAGAGATATCAGGGTTTGATCCTGCAGGACAAGGAGGAAAGAGAAAACTGAATTTTGCAAAGGAAAGCCACAGGTTAACCCTAAAATGCCCAAACTCCAATGGTATTGAGCCAAAGCTGTGGCATGACAAACATGATTGTAGATGGACACTTGCAATGAACTTGTTGTTATGGCTAATGGTAAATTTTGTAATAAATGTGTTGCTATTGCCACAAGCTGTAAAAATGTACAATGTGCCTAATCTTTTGGAGAATCCCTTGAACATGTTAAAAGGAATACATGAGAACACACGTTATGTTAAAAGGCCTTGTTACACTGATGTTTCACAGTTAATGCCTGTAAACAATATTGGAACTTTTCACAGGGAAAAAGACATTCCAGACCTAATGTGCTGTTTGAAAAGGAAGACTGAGGCACACAACCATATTGCTTTCATGGCTAAATGCCAAGATTCCTGTACTATGAAGAACATTAATATCTGCATTTATTTAACGTTGATTGGGTTCCAAACATTTGCCCGAGCTTGGATAAATAAAGTAGCTGTTTGCGTTAGCTCTTGGCAAGATCACATGAGACATACAGGAACCATGCTGCAAGAGCAGATCCAATCCACTATTGTTCTAACTAAGTTTTACCTTGAGTTTGTAAAGAGATTCAATCATGTTGTTGAACATGACTTGGATAAACCATTTCGGTTATACACTGGTATGGCTTCTAACCCAATACTAGCTGTAGTGAGACAGACCCAAGGATGGGGAGCTCTTGGGATGCAGTCAGTGATGTTTGTGTC
>NW_020679491.1:0-4786 GCF_002925995.2 Terrapene triunguis | reverse complement strand
AAAAGCTGCAGCATAAACATAATAGTAAAAAGTTTCTTAATTGTGAGAAATTAAGATTACATTTTTGTACAGTTAGCTTTGTTACTGGTCCATGGTGCATTCATACAGTAGAGTTATTTTTCTAGAGACTTTGTACATTTAAAGAAGTCACTGCAGTGATAAAGATAGAGGAGAAATTAAAATACTTCAGTAGGCACAGAAATCCTTGCCTTTCTCTCCCTCTTCATCCTCAGCGAACCAGGCAAGGCCTTAGATAGTTAATTATAAGCCAACATAGCAACTTTCCACAACACTCACTACCAAAAAGCATCTTGTACTTTGGGGTAAAGAGGCCAATATTTCTTGCTAGATGTTTAGAGGGCAGCTCCACCATTGGGCTTAGCCATTGTCGGAGAAAAACTGAGTTCTCACTTTTTGTTTGGGTACAGCAAGTCAGACTAATGTATTCATAGTCGAATAATTCCACTTAAATAACCTCTTGCCTGAATTACTTACAGACATTCCTACCAAGTTTCACTGCTTGATTCCCTCTAGCAACTACAGAGTACACTTCTCACCCGCCTCACACAATCCTCGCTTCTACAAATCTTGCGTTATCAGGGCTACAGTTAGCCTGACTCTTGCTAACAAACTGTCATGCATTGCAGTTCTTTTCTGACAGTTCTGTTTCTGCTTCCACACCATCCTCTGAGCGCTCTGTCACATCTTTCTGGTAGTTGTCCCTCCAGAGTCTAGCTCATTTTTTGTGATAACAGCCAAAGCAACATCCAACGCTCAAAGAAGTAGGCTATGTCGATTAGGTTTGTGAATCAATTTCACAGTGTAGCTACTTGCAGATCTACCCCAAAAAGTAAGGGAGGAAAAAAGAGACAAGAGAAAGGAAAAACTATACAGAGGAAATAGAAACAAGGACTGGAAGGAAATGAGAAACAGACAGATTAGAGGGTACACACAGTGGTGACTCTGTGTGAAGCACCAAGTTATTTCTTTCCCTCCTCATAGAGAGCAGTCACCCATACCTAAAAAGTTTGTCGGTAAGAGGAAGAGGCAATGGCGTTTGTTACCAGCCTTTCCTGAAGTCCTAAGGGAACACTCACTCAGGGGACTAGTTTAGAGGGAAGATAATTTGTGAAGTAATGCAAACAGATTACATATAGATGTAAGCAGAGTCAGGATGAGCTCTACCCTGACATCTGGTGGTGAATTATGGCGAGTGTGGAAAAGAACTCCAGGGGCTGATCTTATTTGCATAGGCACACCCACTCGCCTGGCAGGAAACACAGCAACTGAAAGTGGTTACTTTGGCTGGTGTGGGATCCCCAGTTTCTCTATTATTGGGGCAGGAAGAATAAAGTTTTGTTACCCTGATTCTGTGAATCAAGGCCAGTGGAACTGTTGTATGACAGAAGGACTGAGTGAATCCGTCACCATTACCTAAGTAGCATTTGCTTGTCAAGGGGCATGGGTTACAAAACCCAGTGAATTGAGAGAGAGGATGGGGACAGGTATTTGTACCTGATGGTATGGGCCCCCGCTGAGGGTCCGAAACACCAATTGCACCACCTCCTCTCTCCACTGTGGAATATCAGAGCTAACTTTGATTCCCTTAGGAGTCTAGTTACAGGCTGCTGAGCTGAATTCACTTTGGGCCAATGGTGCACCAGCACTGGGGCTCCCCTACTATACTATGAGCTGAAATTGCTAAGAGCTGAAATCACAAAAGAGCTGATGTTATTAAGAGCTGAGATCACTGAGGCTATGTTAACTAGTGCGGGAGCCTGAAGCTATATTGCTCAGCAGCTGGTGGAGCAATTTGTGGGGACGACTGGAGGAGCAGCGAGCGGTGTGGAGCCTTGCGGGGCCGGTTGGAGTGGCCCTAGGAACGGCGAGCGGAGCTGTTTGCGGGGACGGCTGGAACGGCTCACAGGTCGGTGAGCGGAGCGGAGCGGAGCGGAGCAGCTTGTAGAGCGGAGCAGTTCGTGGGATGGCAGGAAAGTGGACTGGCTCATGGTAAAGGCTGCGGCGGAACCCCCACGGAGAAACAGACGGCTGGCCAGCCTCGGATCACGTAAGGTGCCCCTTAACACCCTGCGTGCCCCCCCCTTTTACTCTGGGGCTGCACTGACCAGGGGCAGAGACTTTGGGGGTTGTTGAACTTTTGGGACTTTGGGTGGTTGCTGGACCCCAGAGACTTTGGGGATGTTGGACTTTGGGGACTCTGGGTGATTTTTGGGTTGCTGGATTCAAGAACCAAAGGGAAAGGACACAGCCCAATTTGCTGGGGTGGGTTTTGCTCATGGTTTGTGTTATGAATCCTGTTTGTGGTGTTTTTCCAATTTTATGCTGATGTCGTTTACCTCATGTCATTAAACATTTTCTGCTACACTCAGACTCCGTGCTTGCGAGAGGGGAAGTATTGCCTCTTAGAGGTACCCAGGGGGGTGGTATGTAATTGTCCCAGGTCACTGGGTGGGGGCTCGAGCCGGTTTTGCATTGTGTTATTGAAACGGAACCCCTAGATACAGAACCCGGCCCTTGTTGCTGCCAACTTAGATGGGCAGAAGGGTTACATTTTTGGGGGCTCGTCCGGGATTCCCTGGGTCAGTACCCCTCGCAAGCACCTGTTGAGTGTTCCACTGCATTGGGAAACAATTGTGGTTATATTTTGAGGAAATTACTGTTTGTATAATGGCTAATATGTCAGGTTTGTTGGGCCCCGGCCCTGCAGCCTCTAGCTCAGGGGCCGCAGCCTCAGCCAATGATTGGGCAAAAGCACTGGGGCAAATATTGGAAAAACACCACAAACAGGATTCATAACACAAACCATGAGCAGAAACGTTCTGTTTGACTATATGTGAACATGGACACCGTGCAGCTCTCACGTGTCTTATCAACGGCCCCTTACACGAAAAAGAATTTCTTAGATGTGTTCCTTTGTGATTGGCTCCCTGGCGGCAAGCTGTCTCAGAAACCCTTAGGTTTGGTGGTCAACACGCATCCACACAACCAACCTGGTGAAAACTGGCTCACCTTGTATCTGGCGGAGCATAACGGTGGAGAGTTTTTTGACTCATATGGGCACCCCCCAAACAGCGTGTTGTTTCCTAAAAGCATTATGAAATTTGCATCTGAAGAAGTGAGGTTCTTACCCACGAAAGCTTATGCTCCCAATACTTCTGTTAGTCTTAAAGGTGCCACAGGACCCTCTGTTGCTTGTGATGCAGATGCTCTAGACATAGGCATAGGTTCTTGGGAGCGGACTGCCCCTGGACCCCGGGAATGGATGATAAGTGCTCTTAAAATATTACTGCCTGCATCTTCCCTTAAGAAACTGTATAGAATGGAAGAGCAGAAACCAGGAGAGGCCCCAGAAGCTTACCTAATTTGAAAGAAAATGCTGGCAGCTCTCTCTGATTCATTACCCCAGATGGAAGAGAATGGGATTATCACTTTCCAGTATCAGGGACATGAATTAGTACAGAGCACTTATGCAGGACTAAATTCTCAGACAAAATTGACCATGGGGACTGTGGATTTAGAACACCTAACCTGGAGTAAACTAGTGGCAAAAATCAAACAGGTAGGAGATTTGCTGCGAGAAACTGGTGTCTTAAAAAGACAAGTCAGCAAAAAGACTACCTCAGAGCCTTTGCAGGCTATCACATTTACACATAATGGTCCTCACTCTGCCAGGCACCCTCCCAATCTTAATTCCCCTACCTCCCACAACCCTGGGCAGCGTGGACCCAAGGAGACCCTTAGGAACACGATTTGGAAGGAGCTGGTGAATTTAGGGGAGGATATGGGAAAATATGATTGCCAGCCCCTCAGCATCCTGATTAATGCTTTGTCTCAGGTCATGCGGAAAACAGAGTTAATGCAGGGAGCTCCCCCACAACCCATTGCCCCGGTACGGAGTCCATCCTCCACGTCCACTCCCTGTCAAAGCCAGATCCCTGCCCCCTCTTCTAAGTGGAGGCTCTGGGAGTCTGACGATCAGTAGGGGTGCCCGGTTCCCCACGGGCCTCCCCAGCTGATCTCAAGACGTCAGTGCAACGTATGGAGGAGACCCACTGTGAGGGCTACAGCGGGGAACCCAGGGATGTTAGCCCAACTGCCAGCGGACAGGATCTCCGAAGGGAGACCCACCACTAAGCAGGTTCAGCTCAACGGGTATGAGGGAGAAACTGTCTCCAATGGTTTGTCTCTTGGGAGTGGCGATTTGCCTGTTAAGAAAGCCATCCCAATCTCCCAGTGTTTGTCTGTGAACAGTCATGTGGTCTGTGACAAGGGGGAGGGAAGTTCAAACTGTTTGTCTAGTCAAAAAAGCAGTTTAACTGCCGGGGGAGAAACTGTCTCCAGTGTTCTGTCTGTGGAACAGGCAGAAAGTACCTCTCAGTTTATGCTGACTGAGGATTTGTCAGTTGTGCCAGATGTGGTTCTGGACTCAATTAAAACCCAGGAAGGAAGTGTTCCTAGGACTGTGTCTGTTGGGGGTAATGACTTGCCCATGGAGGGAGCTACCCCAATCTCCAAAAGTTTGTCTGGAAACAAAGGGGAAGAGATTCCAAACCTGGTGACTGTTAAGAATGGCAGTTTATCTGCTGGGGAAGAGTTTGCTCCTCAGACAGAAGATTGGAGACAGACAGAATGTGCCTCTCAGCTTATGCTGATTGAAGATATGTCAGTTGTCTCAGAAGGCGTTCTGGACTCAACTGAAACCCAGAAAGATGCTCAGGAAGATGTTTCTGTAGCGCAACCCCTAGCTGAAAAGGGAAAGGACAAA
>NW_020679490.1:0-1267 GCF_002925995.2 Terrapene triunguis | reverse complement strand
ATAAAACAGGCCTTAGAATTCCACCTAGTTAGCTATATGGTGAGCCTCGTAACTTGTGTCTCACAAAAGAATGTTTTCCTGTAGGGAATTCACTCTTGATTGGAATCCTTCAAGAGATGGAGAGTCTACCACCTCCTTGGTTGTTTGTTCTAAAAGAGGAATGTTTTGGATTATTCTTGCTGAAATTAAAAAATTACAAAATTTATTTGGGGTTGAACTATATATATATATATATATATATTGTGACAAAGTTCCTCCTCTATCTTGGTGGGTCCTGCGCTTATTGGCAGATTTTCTTGCCTCAGAGATTCACCATGTGGATTGGGAAACAGCTCAGAGATCTTCCCCTCTGGGAGAACCCACAGTCCAGGTCAATTGGGACGTTTAGGGGGAACCCGGGCCCGCCCTCTACTCCGGGTTCCAGCCCAGGGCCCTGTGGACTGCAGCAGTCTATAGCGCCTCCTGTAACAGCCGCATGACAGCTACAATTCCCTGGGCTACTTCCCCATGGCCTCCTCCAAACACCTTCCTTATTCTCACCACAGGATCTTCCTCCTGGTGTCTGATAACGCTTGTGCGCCTCAGTCCTCCAGCAGCACACCCTCTCACTCTCAGCTCCTTGCGCCTCTTGCTCCCAGCTCCTCACACTCGCACCACAAACTGAAGTGAGCTCCTTTTCAAAACCCAGGTGCCCTGATTAGCCTACCTTAATTGATTCTAGAAGCTTCTTCTTAATTAGCTCCAGGTGTCCTAATTAGCCTGCCTGCCTTAACTGGTTCTAGCAGGTTCCTGATTACTCTAGTGCAGCCCCTGCTCTGGTCACTCAGGGAACAGAAAACTACTCATCCAGTGACCAGTATATTTGCTCTCTACCAGACTCCTGTACCACACTGGTCTGGGTCTGTCACATATCCCTCCCCCCTGCTCAACGCCAAGGGGTTGGGCAGCTTGGGACACTGCACACGTGACAAACCTGCTCTGTGTTGCACACAGAACTGGAAAGGTTGGAGAACCATCTGGTCACCCTTGTGTTCTTCTCCTTGTTCCACTGCATCCATTGAAGAGGGGCATGGTCGGTCACAAGGACAAATCTGCGCCCGAGCAGGTAGTAGCGCAATGTTTCCATGGCCCATTTTACAGCCAGGCATTCTGGGTCTGGGTCTGTCACAATATATGCACTCAATGTTGGGACAATATATTATTTGAAAAGGAAAAAAGAAAAAACCTTATATGTGAAAAATCTTGAAACAAAATATTTTGAATTTTT
>NW_020679489.1:0-1461 GCF_002925995.2 Terrapene triunguis | reverse complement strand
TGCTCTGCTGAACAGAAATATTCCCCGCTGTTAACCACGCGGTGGGGGGGAGGGTTGAAGTGACCATCCCAGAGAATTGGGTGTGTGGGGGAGGGGAGTTAGTTGGGTTTGTGCTGCATGTTAAACCTGAAATCGCAGCCCCTCCTTTTACATTGCAAACCCATTTTAAATGGCATGGGTGCTTGGTATGGGAAATGAGGGCAGAACTGTTTGAAACCATCCCCACATGTTAAGAAGGTTAAAAAAGCCCAAAGACTGTATGTCTTACCATGGCTGCCTGCAAGCTGAAATCTGTGTCCTGGCACTGCGTGAGTGATCTCTCACACCAAACCAGGAGACTCTCAATATAAGAGGAAAAATGCGACCTTGTAACGAAAGCACATGTGCTGTGTGATGTTGTGAACAGCAAAATCTAACGTGAAACAGTCTACCCATTGTTCTCTAAAATGTATCTTTTTTAACAACCTCTCCCTTCTCCACCAGCTGCAAATCTTACTCCTTCGCAGAGGCTAGTGAATATTCGAAGAAGGAAGCGAAGGACGCGTGACGAAATGTTTACTGAACTTCAGACTGCCTCCCACGCTGACAGAGCACAGCTGAATGCGTGGAGGCAGTCAATGACTGATTTTAAAAAAGCCCAATATGAGCGAGAGGAGAGGTGGCGTGCTGAATCGCGGGCTGAAGAGGAGAAGTTGCGTGCTGAAACGCGGGCTGAAGAGGAGAGGTGGCGTCAACTTGTACTCAGAAAGCAAGAGTCGATGCTCCGGCTGCTGGAGCATCAAAGTGATATGCTCCTGCGTATGGTTGAGCTGCAGGAAAGGCAGCAGGAGCAGAGACCGCCGCTACAGCCCCTCTGTAACCAGCAGCCATCCTCCCCAAGTCCCATTGCCTCCTCACCCAGACGCCCAAGAACACGGTGGGGGGGCCTTCGGCCACCCACTCACTCCACCCTAG
Organism: Terrapene triunguis; assembly: GCF_002925995.2. Lineage (NCBI taxonomy): Eukaryota > Metazoa > Chordata > Testudines > Emydidae > Terrapene > Terrapene triunguis. Next base: position 507 of record NW_020679489.1, on the reverse strand, counting down.
ATGATTTCCATAGCAATAAGTTTTAAAGTTTTAAATTGGAGTGTGTCCTTTTCCTTCCCTCCTCCCCCACCCATCCCGGGCTACCTTTCCAATTATCCCCCTAGTTGTGTGCTGAATTAATAAAGAATGCATGAATGTGAAGTAACAATGACTTTATTGCCTCTGCAAGTGGTGCTCGAAGGGGGAGGGTAGTAGGGGAGGGTGGGGTGGTTGGTTTGCAGGGAAGTAGAGTTAACAGGGTGGTGGGGGAGGGGCAGAGGGTTCATCAAGGAGCAACAAACAGAAGTTTCACTCCGTAGCCTGGCCAGTCACAAAACTGGTTTTCAACGCTTCTCTGATGCGCACCGCGCCCTGCTGTGCTCCTCTAACCGCCCTGGTGTCTGGCTGTGCGTAATCAGCGGCCAGGCGATTTGCCTCAACCTCCCACCCCGCCATAAATGTCTCCCCCTTACTTTCACATATATTGTGGAGCGCACAGCAAGCAGCAATAACAATGGGGATATTCTT
>NW_020679488.1:0-3215 GCF_002925995.2 Terrapene triunguis | reverse complement strand
CAGTCTGGGCTTGGCCTCCTGCATCAGCTCAGTGCTTTGGCTCAAACTGCCTCTGCGCTGAGCCTGAGTTGAACTTCCCCAGGTTGGACATAGAACACTTCTGAAGAGCTTCCTCGTTCATCGCCCCATCTCGTCCCTGGGCTAGTTCTGGGCATGACGCTATGCCCGAATGTGTGGAAGTTCATCATATAGGGCCAGATCCTCAGCTGGTGTAAATGGGTGTGTTGAATCCAATGGAGCTTTGCCCATTTAACCAACTGGGGATCTGGCCCCATTGACTGTCTGCTTCTAGAAGGTAACCGTTGTAGATGTGAGCTATAACCATAGCTGAGATATGGACGACATCTTCTCACTGATAAGTAAATAGGTATATCTCTATATTTATTTTATCTCATAGAGCTGGAAGGGACCCTGAAAGGTCATCAAGCCCAGCCCCCTGCCTTCACTAGCAGGACCAAGTACTGATTTTGCCCCAGATCCCTAAGTGGCCCCCCTCAAGGATTAAACTCACAACCCTGGATTTAGCAGGCCAATGCTCAAACCACTGAGCTATCCCTCCCCCCGGTAGCCATACTGTCATCTGGATGAAGGTCTGGGTTTTTATTAAGATATGTTACTTTCCAGAAAGTGTATTCCTGGGTTTAGAATCATAGAATATCAGGGTTGGAAGGGACCTCAGGAGGTCATCTAGTCCAACCCCCTGCTCAAAGCAGGACCAATCCCCAACTAAATCATCCCAGCCAGGGCTTTGTCAAGCCGGGCCTTAAAAACCTCCAAGGAAGGAGACTCCACCACCTCCCTAGGTAACGCATTCCAGTGCTTCACCACCCTCCTAGTGAAAAGGTTTTTCCTAATATCCAACCTAAACTTCTCCCACTGCAACTTGAGATCATTACTCCTTGTTCTGTCATCTGCTACCACTGAGAACAGTCTAGATCCATCCTCTTTGGAACCCCCTTTCAGGTAGTTGAAAGCAGCTATCAAATCCCCCCTCATTCTTCTCTTCTGCAGACTAAACAATCCCAGTTCCCTCAGCCTCTCCTCACAAGTCATGTGCTCCAGCCCCCTAATTGTTTTTGTTGCCCTGTGCTGGACTCTTTCCAATATTTCCACATCCTTCTTGTAGTGTGGGGCCCAAAACTGGACACAGTACTCCAGATGAGGCCTCACCAATGTCGAATAGAGTGGAATGATCATGTCCCTCGATCTGTTGGCAATGCCCCTACTTATACAGCCCAAAATGCCGTTAGCCTTCTTGGCAACAAGGGCACACTGTTGACTCATATCCAGCTTCTCATCCACTGTAACCCCTAGGTCCTTTTCTGCAGAACTGCTGCCTAGCTGCTTGGTCCCTAGTCTGTAGCACTGCTTTCCCCATATCCTTAGTGCCAGTTATCTCCTCATAGAAGGCAATTAGGTTATTCAGGCATGACTTGCCCTTGGAGTCATGCCTGAATCCATGCTGACTGTTCCTGATCACTTTCCTCTCCTCTAAGTGCTTCAGAATTGATTCCTTGAGGACCTGCTCCATGATTTTTCCAAGGATTGAGGTGAGGCTGACTGGCCTGTAGTTCTCCGGATCCTCCTTCTTCCCTTTTTTAAAGATGGGCACTACATTAGCCTTTTTCCAGTCATCCGGAACCTCCCCCAATCGCCATGAGTTTTCAAAGATAATGGCTAATGGCTCTGCAATCACATCCGCCAACTCCTTTAGCACCCTCGGATGCAGCTCACCAAGCCCCATGGACGTGCACTTGTCCAGCTTTTCTAAATAGTCCTGAACCACTTCTTTCTCCACAGAGGGCTGGTCACCTCCTCCCCATGCTGTGCTGCCCAGTGCAGCAGTCTGGGAGCTGACCTTGTTTGTGAAGACAGAGGCAAAAAAGCATTGAGTACATTAGCTTTTTCCACATCCTCTGTCACTAGGTTGCCTCCCTCATTCAGTAAGGGGCCCACACTTTCCTTGACTTTCTTCTTGTTGCTAACATACCTGAAGAAACCCTTCTTGTTACTCTTAACATCCCTTGCTAGCTGCAACTCCAAGTGTGATTTGGCCTTCCTGATTTCACTCATGCATGCCTGAGCAATATTTTTATACTCCTCCCTGGTCATTTGTCCAAACTTCCACTTCTTGTAAGCTTCTTTTTTGTGTTTAAGATCAGCAAGGATTTCACTGTTAAGCCAAGTTGGTCACCTGCCATATTTACTATTCTTTCTATACATTGGGATGGTTTGTTCCTGCAACCGCAATAAGGATTCTTTAAAATACAGCCAGCTCTCCTGGACTCCTTTCCCCCCATGTTATTCTCCCAAGGGATCCTGCCCATCAGTTCTCTGAGGGAGTCAAAGTCTATGACCTAAGGCAAAGTGACCTAAGCATTATATTTGTACTACCTTAGGATGAATAGTTACCAGATTAATTGAAGACACCAAGACACTGAAATCTCAGTCCATTCTGATAGTAAGCAACTGCTCAGTATGGGCATTAGGTACGTTCCGTTGGGGCCAGGACTGAAATGGTGCTGGGCCCTCTGCACTGTGATAAATGTCACCCATGAGGAATAAGTTACTTGGGGAAGCAAATGATTATGAGGTGCCGAGGCTGGGAGGTGTGGTGGGGCAGCAGGAAGTGTGAGCAAGGCATGGTGGGAAGATAGCTCTTTCCTGTCTGCAATACTTTTGGTTGATATGATGTTATGTAACAAGATATGTATCAGGTTGGCTTCCTGTGTTGTTTTTCTGAGATAAGGGATCTGCAAAGCTCAGAATCCTCAGAGCTCATCCTCTCCTGACAGCCTCTGAGTCCCCATGGGAAGCCAAGGTGACGGGAATCTGTCCAGTGAGTGGAATGAAGTTAGTGGGATGAATTCAGGGGTGGATTAGGAAAGTCCAGAAGGGTCTAAATTGATGTAACTTGCAATTACCTCTGGTCCCTCCAATATGAATGTTCCACCAACTGAGATGCTGTCCTGACAGTGAAACCCCCTTAGATTCCCCGGGCTAGATTCTCTGGTGTGTCTGTGCCAAGAGGAATTGTTCATAGAGTCTCAGATTTTAAGGCCAAAAAGGATCATTAGATCATCAAGTCTCCTCTCCTGTGTAACACAGACCATAGAATTTCATCCAGTTACCCTGTATTGAGCCCAGTAAGGGATGCTTGACTAAAGCATCTTCCAGAAAGGCAGCCAGTCTGGATTTGAAGACTCAGGAGCTGG